>NC_133774.1:60389411-60689411 GCF_003597395.2 Chelonoidis abingdonii | reverse complement strand
ATTAGGTATGGAGCTGTATGGAGGACAATTTCATCCTTTGTGCAGCTCTATACCTTATATTTCCTTAGCAAAATGCTTCCATTATTTAAATCAGAAAAGAATTTCAGAAAGAAAACAATTATAATCTTTACCAGCTTCTAGAAGCTGTTCGTTCCAGCAGCGTGTCAGCACAGTGCTGTATCCAGAATTCATTTAGACATAGATGCAAGCTAGTCTTGTCTTAATTCATGTCTTATTGTAGCTCATGTACTTCCAGCCAAAATGGACAAAGCTTCTAAACTTCATTTTAGCCTATGTTCAGTCACTGAGAAATTACTGAAAAAAATGCAAATATAAAATGTATTTCCCGCTGTACAAATAAAGCTTTTAGATGGTGGTAGTGGTGGTAGGTTTTGGTGGTAGAGTTGAGACAGGCAAAAGACATAACTGGGAAGCATCATTTTCAATAGTCTTCATTCTATGCAGAAGTCTCGGATTGTGAAAAACCTGCAATAGATTCATGACTGTCTAATGAGGGAAATCAAATCCTCCATGTCAGAGAAAACGGAGATGTTTTATTTACATATCTCGATTCCAAATATTCAAAGTTCAACAACACTTGATCTTGCAAAGAATAAGATCTAACTCAAATGTATTTTAACTTCTTTGCACTCACTCACAATGAAGGTGCCCCTTACTTTCCTGCACAGGTTAACCACGGTGCCAGCATAAAAGGGGAAAGTGCCATGCCTGCAAAAGGGCTGACAACGTTTACTCTCCACCCTGAAGCAAGGGGGAAGCAGGAACCAGATTGTGAGCAGAATGGTTTTTTTATGCAAGGATGGGCAGGGTGCTGAGAGGCCTCAGAGAGCCTCTGCTCACCTTGCACGCTGGGGGGGGGGAAAGAGGGGTGACGAGGAGAAGAGGGAAGACATGAGTACATATAGGATGGGCTATATATGGGGGCGGGGAGAGAGAATACTTACCTTTCCCTTGAATTCTGGTCATTCTGAACAGTAAGAGTAAGGGGAGAACAATGAAGATGATTAGAGACAAGGAAAGACTACCATTTGAAGAGAAATATTTTTTTAAAAAGTGCTATGTTGTTTACACAGAAGATGAATAAGAAGAGACTTGATAAAGGGATATAAACAAATGAATGGTAGGCATGACTGTCTCAAAAGACCAAGATGCTAAATGAAACTAAAGGCAACAAATTTAAACCCGCTAATAGGAATACTTTTTATAAAACATCTGATAAGTCAGTGAAACTCACAACCACAAGGAATTGAAGCTCAGAGATTCCCCAAAGAGGATCATGTCTGTGGTATGAGTAGCAAAAGCATCTCAAGTTAATAAATAAGATTAAAATATATAAAGGGTTATAAAATTCTAATGTTTCAGGGAAAAAGTGAGTCAAAAACTGAATAAATTAGGAATAAGCTTCCTGCATGAGCAAGTCATTTCATAATTGTCCATTATGGAGGTACTTGGCACCAGAAACTGGCCACTGTCAGAGACAGCATACAGGAATCAATGGACCCTTGGTGTGATCTGGAATGGCATTTTCTCTATTCTTACGTTACTCTCAGATGTAAGAATAGTTACATTACACCTTTCTTTGGGAGAGACTTGCAGCCTTCCACATCAAATCGTCACCCAAATAAATCACTTTTGACTGGACAAAGGCACATTTCTCCTTTTTCACTCAGAAGTCACATCTTGTTAAATATTTCAACAGACTTCAGGTCTCTCAAATTATCTCTCTCATTTACACCTGTAATGACTATATCATCCAGATATCTGGTTACAGCACATATAATGATATAATAATATTAAATCTGTTGCTCGTGTGGTTTACACTGATGGTCTGGAAACTAACAGCTTCACATGATCTGTCATGCAATGCTTTAACTATACATTTCTTTATCTATAATCAAAATTACATTTTCTTCCCATTTTCTTTAAATTCACTAGGTATTCAGAAAACATTTCCCTTTCACATTAATTTCTCATGTGTAGATTCCTTATTACATTATAGTGAGCTCTGGGTACATAATAACTTCTTATAACTTAAATTAAATCCTAAAGTCATTTCTGGCTTGTTTTTTGGGGTGATGACATCTGCTAATGCTCTGTGAACTTTTCTTCCTACTAAAGTAAAATATATCTGACATACGACTCCCATTAATGTGTCTGAGCTTCTTCTATGTATTTAAAAATAGATATTAAGGCTGTATAACAAAAGCAGTATCTTTCTTTCCCCCTTCACACTTCACAGGAGAAATTGTTTGATTCATTGATAGTCATATTTTTGCCTGTTTTGTTTAAGGTGTCCAGCTAGAAAGTGTAAAAACTCAGGATGGGGTGGAGGGTAATAGGCGCCTATATAGAAAAAGCTCTGAATATCGGGATTGTCACTGTAAAATTGGGATATCTGGTCACCCTAGTTTTGTTGCATGTGGCTGTGTGCATGTGTATTGTGTATATATGAGAAAAAATATTGTGAGAAAGTTCATCTTGGTGCAAGAGAGAGCTTTTGGGTTTAATTCTGAAGTGGGCAGTTCTGTGGCCATTCTTATATCTTGCAGGAGTGAATTCCATAGTTTATGTCTAGCTCCTGGGATATGTGTTTCTCCTCCACTCTCAAGCCTCCCCCTATTCATCAACAATTACACTGAGCAGCTCTCACGAAAGGTGATGGAGAGCCATTCTCGAGTATTGGGAAAAGGACCTTGAATCAGGCTCTGTATTCAATGGAGAGCCCATGCATAAAGTGAAGCACAGAAGTGATATACTCATAGTAACCTGTGCCGTTAAACGGATGAGCTGCTGCATTTTTTTAAAACCAGTTAGAGTTTTTTCAGGCTATGTGGCTTCATTTCTAGATATAATGAGTTGCAATAATACTATTATGTTTTTCTTCCTCTTTAATTTTGTTAGCAAGTAAACGTTGATCAAGCTGATACACAGAAGCACCAAAGTTATCCAATTTAATTAACATGAAAATCCTCAGGTACAAACAGCACTTTATTGTAACAGTTCTCTCTCTGGAAATTCACTGTTCTCCTTCTTGTGGCTCTTACCCCTATGATTCTTCAGAGAATCAATCAAAACTGCTTTTACCAGTGCAAATCAATCACATCCTCATGCCAAATATTGCCTGTTGTGTACTGAAGAATTATGAAGCCCCCATTTGGATTTCCTTAACATGTTTACCTTTCATTTAACACAGAAAGATTTTCAAATAGTTTAGAGGGCAAACACACATCCATCTGCATTAGCAGCTTTTAGAAGCTACTAAGTCTTAGCTATCAGTTTCCAGGCCACTTTCTCAGCAAATCTCTCTCCAGATTCTGACACTAGGTGCTGGCTGGAAAATTAATTGTAAAAATGAATCTTTTGTGTTTTTCTAGGAGCCAACAGGAACATAACTGTTCAGAGAAGGAAATTCAGAGACTCCAACAGTTTGGAATAAGATTTTAAATGGCCTTCATATGGGTACAGGGGAAGTGCTCAAGGAATTTACTTTCTCTTCTGTGTGTGCTCTCCAAAGGTGCACTTCATCCCTTTACTTAAAATGCCACCATGATAGTGTTCCATATATATGACCAATAATGCATATTAAGATCAGTTTGGAACTGGGAAATTTGACTCAAAAAGGAAATATAAAGATTTGCCACTCAAGGTTTAGAATTCCTTACATGTTCTTCTACTTCTCAAGCTAGTAGAAGGTACATAACATTTGGGAACCTACACATCTCTAAAATTAACTCTGGTTTTGTTCTCATATGCACAGGGCATTCTTCCAACAATGCTAGAGGGGATTACGTTCCTGATAGATATGTTCCTAACTGAAGTACGCTGTAATTTGCAGACAATATTGAGAAATGATTTTGCTCCATGAATGGTTATAAAATGCCTAATGGAGCTTCCTTTTTTTTGTTAAGTTAACTTGCTGTTACGTGATCCTGGTACACAGTTCATATTTAAGAGTGAGAAAGATATGGGTATTGAGTTTAAAGCTGATATTTACCAGCCATGCCTAAGTAATTGGTTTTTTGTTTGTTTGTTTGTTTTTTAATTTCTTTTAAATTCTGAAAGTGAATTTAGTGCCTGTGAAAAGTGCTGGATTGACGGCTCCAGAGACTCAAGGCCTCTGTTCTATATATCCACAGAAAAAGTAACGCAAAGGCAGTGAAAATATAAGGTTTCCCATCCCTGTTTTTGATGTGCTTCAACCTTGTTCGGGAAGAACCAACTCCAGGTGGAAGAAGGGAGCTCATTCTCTATGCTCATTCAGTCCTTGACCCTTTTGCAGTAGTGGCCAGGAAGGATGCGAGCTGTACTAATGGATGTTGTGAAAACGGACTGATAATATGTTCTACATTCGCTATGGAACATCCTGTATTAGGGATAGTTACTTAAACTCAAATACATGATCTAAAATTAAGTCTAGTTGCCTTTACAGAAAATACCAGAAAATAATGTTTTGATTCATTGCAATGGATCAAATTTGACATTGTAAAATAGTAATGCTCCCAATTCTCAGGAACTGCAGCTAAGGAACTCACAGCACAATTCAGCTGAGTGTGGGAAGTCAAGCTGCCTTTGTTGCGTCACTGATCCCAGGACTGGCTGATCATCCAGCTGCCAGTAGTCCATCTGGAAATTGACAGGAAGCAGCTATGGATTTTAGTGAGGAGGCATAGGAGCCATAACAACAGTTGTATGACATTGGAGGATCCCCTAAACTGGCAAGACCACTAATAGAAGTGAGGAAGTAGTCATCTCTGTGCCCATAATATCTTGGGTGCTCTCAGAATGCCCCTCAAGCTCCTAAACACCGAAGGCCCAATTCTGCCCTCAGTTACACCAGTGATAATCTCTTTGAAACAAATGGGAGCTGATGCCAAAGACCAACTTGCACCCACAATGCTTGCCCCAAACCTCAAAATATGTAGCAAAGGGTTAAAATTCAGAGTGGTTATTTTTTACCATACATACACACAATTGCAGTTTCCTTACTGCAGCAAAAGTACAAAGCCATATACATTTGGTATTGTCTAGTCATCCTAGTTTTTACAATGCAATGATTATGAAATGTGTGATTTTTTTCCCCACAGATTTCAATTAGCTCCAAACCAGAATCCTGACTGTGTTTTCACCCAGCGAACTCCCAGCTCCCCCTGCCTGGCTGCTGCCACCAGGTTCTTTCTTCCAGCCTTCCAGCTACAACAGGTGAACCAAATGGGGTTAATTGTGATCAGGGCCAGCTCTACTGTTTTTGCTGCCCCAAGCAGTGCGCCAAATTGCCGCCGCGGTCAGCGGGGGCAGTCCGTGTGCCGTTAATTGGAATGTGTACACTAACAGTCCTCCAGCAGCTATCCCACAATGCACCTGCCTCCACAATGGGGCCTGCTCTGTTCACAGTTTTGAACTCCACTGCGTAAGGGTCACAGAGACTAGAAGACTTCCCCCGCAAAGCCCCAATATTATTTTTGAAATGACTTTTCCTGATTCCCACCTTGGCATGCACACCTAGCAGCTCACCTTTATTGTGTGTGTCTGATTGCCCAAGCAACCAAAACCAACCCACCCCCCACAGAGAGAGAGAGACAGAGACAGAGACAGAGAGAACTGCTAGATACAGGCAAGAAATATTGTATCTCCTTGGCCTGTGAGGAGAAGATGCTGTGAAAGCACAGCTATGGACCAGCTGTAGAAACATCAACATCTATGAGAAAATTGCAAGAGGGATGCTGGCAAAGGGGCACAACAGGGATCAGCAGCATAGAATCATAGAATATTAGGGTTGGAAGAGACCTCAGGAGGTCATCTAGTCTAATCTCCTGTTCAAAGCAGGACCAACACCAACTAAATCATCCCAGCCAGGGCTTTGTCAAGCCGGGCCTTAAAAACCTCTAAGGAAGGAAATTCCACCACCTCCTTAGGTAACCCATTCCAGTGCTTCACCACCCTCCTAGTGAAACAGTGTTTCCTAATATTCATACTTGTATGTGAGGGGGAAAAATGTTAGGAAATAAATTCTAAAAAGGGTAGTATGGCAGTCCAGTTACACAATCCACATCAGATCAGTATCTGAGGCAGACGAAGAACACACAGAGGTAGCATTGGCATCATTTTATTATTTCTTTGGCTTGTTGGGCTAGGCAGTGGGGGACATGAGAAGTACTCTGCTTTGTCTGAGATCTCACTGAAACTTTCATGAAAATACTCTGCAAGCCTCTCCCAAAGATTTCCAGGGATGGCAGCCTTGTTTCTTCTCCTGTAATAGTAGACATTCTCATGCCACTCTGCAATGAATTCAGCTAGCATTGCTGAAGTAAACAAGCTAGCAGCATACAGGCCCAGGGAGGCCAGTAGCAGTTGCGTTGTCTGTGCCTTTATAATCTTCAGGAGTGTGATATAAGCCCAAATCACCTCTGCCTGTGAATATATTGCCAATATATTCACTGCCATTTCCCTATACCCATACTCTTTGAGGAGGGGCTAAACTTTATAGCGACATGGTCTGGTTTTATTAGTAGATTCCGGCACAATGGCCTGGAGGGGTCCCCGCTCCATGCCCACTGAACATCTGTCCCTTATCGGGAGAAAGAAAAGTGCTAGGGAGGATATGTTCTGCAAGATCCTCCAAGCCACAATTGCCTTGGGACTGTGATCAAAGAACTTGGAGGGCCCTTCAAAATGCCAATGAGGAGAAGGACCAAGAATGAAGAGAGAGTAGTTGCTGCAGCACATAATTGGGTTGCTCAGGTAACAAAACACAAGTACTGCAGGCCCAAAGTTGCCAGAATCAGCAGCATTTTCAATAATTGGAAGACTCCATGCTCAGTGCTCTCAGTATAATGACACTGTGGTAAATATGGCACTTGACCCCTATCACTCCACACTTGGGGACAAGAAGGAGAACCATAGCTGCTAGTAAAACTAGTAGCCACAATGAACTACACTAAATGACTATTTACATACATGGACATAAATGTTTACTGTTTACTGTTTTCACTTCATATCGTAAACTGTGGTTCACCTTCAACAGTTTTTTTTAAAAAACCTTGTATGTGTTTATTTGCACTTTAATTTTGTTAACTGCTGTTTGTCACAGAATAAAGATATTGGAAAGCCAGAGTATCTTTATTAGTTCACACCAAGCATTGCAGAATACATAGTAGGAGGCAAAGACCCATATAATGTATAATCTAAAGTACACAAGACAGACACTATTTCATGAAAGCAATGCAGAACTTGACTGTTAAAATGCTCTTTTAACGCCTCCCTCAGCTGCACAGCTCCACAGTTGGGTTTTCTAATAGCCCTTGTGTCTGGCTTTTCAAATGTAGCAGACAGCTGCTCAACCTCCATCCACCCTGGTGGCAGTTTCCTCCCACCCTCTTAGCCTCATAGATATTACACAGTATACAACATGCAGCTATAACCATTAGGATGTTTTTGTCGCTGATATTCAATCTAATGAGTAAAGAATACCAGCATCCCTTTAGTCTACCAAAAGTACATTGGAGAGTCATTCTGCTGAGCTGGTGGTTGAATCTTTCCTTGGCTCGGTCAAGGTGGTCACTTAGTCAGGGAAGCAAGGGGGGGGATAGACTGGATCTTTCAGAATCACTATTGGCATTTTGACATTGCCAATGGTAATCCACCAGTCAGGAAAGAATGTCCCTGCTTGCAGCTATTTGAAAAGTCCTGTGTTCTGAAAGATGCAAGTGTCAAGCAGCACTTTCCCTGACCAGCCCAAACTGATATCAGTAAAGCATCTCTGGTGATTCACTAACATTTGCGTAAACATAGAAAAATAGCCCTTTCTGTTGATGTACTTTGTGGCAAGGTAGGTTCATGCTAAAAAAGGGATATGCATTCCATCTATTGTCCCACTGCAGTTTGGGGAACTCCACTGCTGCAAATCCATCCACTATTTCCTGTATATTAACAAGAGTCACAGTCCTGTGTAGCAGGAGATAGTTAGTAGCCTTATATACTTTGAACTTAACTGTCCCCTCTGTGGATTTTCCAACTACAAAACGATTGCCTGCTCACTAATAGCAATCCAGTGTTGCAAGTTTCCATGAATGTGATCGTCACTTGCTTCTCAACTGTCAGTGCAGCTCTCATTTTGGTGTCCCTGCAGTGGATGACTGGAGCAAGTATAGGCACCGAGTTTTGAATCTGTCGGGGGGGACGCTCCCCGCACTCCACTCTGCCCAGGCCCCACCCCAACCGCAGCCCTTCACCCAATGCCCCACGCCCACCTTACTTCTTCCTACCCCTGCTCCACCCCACCTCTTTCCTGCCCCTCTGCCGAGCGTGCTGCACCCTTGCTCCTCCCTTGTCCCCCCAGTGCCTCCTGATGCCACTAGACAGCTGATCTGTGGCAGGCGAGAGGTGTGGGGAAGGCATGGGAGGCGCTGATCGGGAACTGCCAATGGGTGCTCACCACCCACCATTTTTTTCTGTGGGTGCTCCAGCACGGGAGCATCCATGGAGTTGGCATATATGAGAGCAAGCTTGGCACTCAGCCCCAAGAAAGTGGCCTTTTGTGTCCAAAAGTTCTGCAGCCACTGCTCATCATCCCAAACCTGCATCACAGTGCAATCCCAACAGTCTGTGCTCATTTCTCGGGCCCCAAAATAGCACTCCACTTTGTGAAGCTACCCCGTGGATGCCAGCGACAACCTGGTACCTTTCTGGCTGTGACTATTAACATCCAGTTATTGTGCTCAAACATCTCCACATTGTTGTCATTGCAATCCCAACTGTAGCAGTACTCCCTCAAGCTGTGTAAATACTAGAGAACATGCATCCTGTATTAGCAATGCACATGAGAATTGTGCTGAGCTTTGCAGGCTGCATGCTTCTGTCAGAAAGATGGCGGAGATTGAAAAGCACCACTCAGGACTATGGGAGTTTTAAAAAACTAGATAAATAGCACTAAAATTATGGGATGTGGAAAGTATTATGTGACTGGAAAGTGGCACAGAGTTAACTTAATACCTAGCTCCCAAGAATCCCTGGGGGATTTGCTACTATTCCACAAAGCATTGTGAAAATGTCTTAAAGTATCCCAGTGTGCCAGATGGCGGCACAGGCACACTGGGATACTTACCTATGGTGCACCTCTCTTTGCATCAACATAAGCACGCCTGGTAAGTATGTGCAGCACCCATCCAAGCAGCCAAGTGTGTATGCACCTGAGCAACATAACATCTTTTATGGCTGTAATTTGTGTAAACCAAACTCTGTAGCGTAGAGAAGGCCTCAACCTGCCATTGGCATCAAACACCTACAATCCAGTACAAAAATACACATGCACGCAGTATCAGGACCACCACTTCAATGACTTTCCCATACAATTACTTTTGGAAATACCCCAGCACCACATAAAGATAGCACTTGCTGGACAGTTTGTGTTAGCAGATCATTTTAAAAACGTGGGGCCAAGTCCTCAGCTGGTGTAACTTGGTATAGCAAGATGTGACCTGATTTTTTAAAGATGCCTTACTAACAAAATGTAACACAGCTCTTGTTTGGTTCCTGTGATTTTGGAAATTTTCCAAACAGAGCTTTAACTTCTGGTAACCTAGGCCAGGTCTTTCTAACAATGGAGGTGATGTCCCAGAGGTGAAGTGTTAATTTAAATGGAGCTGTGCTGATTTACACCAGCTGAGGATCAGACCCACCCGTAGATTGATATTGTAAAGTGAACACAAACACTCAGTGAATCATGTGTGGAATTGTTCTGGTAAAATTAGACTTGAGTCAGGCTGCTTTGAATCAATCCCAGTCATAGAAGGGAGCTGAACACTAGGGACAACAAGTTATTATGGATACTTAAGACTTCAAGCTCACTAATCACCACTAATATCATGAAGAGGAAGAGGTATAGTGTGTATTGCTGAGGTTTGAGGACTAGCAAGTAACTGGAAGAAGGAACAGACTCTTGAGAAATTATAACTACTGTAGTCATGTGTAAGGTATTACTGTGTCCCAGGAGACGGTTTGGAAGATGACGTACGAATCGCCCGTTGGCCATATAAGCCCAAATGTTCAAAAATGGTCACTGATTTTGGACACTTTGTTTCTGAGTTCCCAGCTTGAAACACTTTGAGCCTGATTTTTACAGGTGCAGAGCAGCATAGCTTCCAGAAGTTTTAGCTGAAATTGTGGGTGTTCAGTATCTCTGAAAATCAGGCCTAAGGCATGTAGTTGGACACCAACTGAAATCCAAATTTGAATATTTGGTCCTTACTGTATGTAGGTCTTAGAGTCAAGCTTGTCAAAATATTTTGCATTTATCTTGTACTTTCCTTCTTGTCACAGAGTGATTTCTAAATAGTAATAAAATAACCCTCGTAATACCCAATAAGCGATTATCCCCATTGTACAGTGAGGTTAAGTAACTTAGCCAAAGTCACACATTGAGGTTATATCTACACATCAAGCTGGAAGGTAATTCCCAGCTCAAGGAGACTTACCTGCATTTGCTCTGATTAAACTAGCACACTAAAAATAGAGTGCAGCCAGGATGATGCAAGTAGTTGGAGGGACTAGTATGCAGTCCAAGGTGCTAGGTTCATAGGACAACTAGCCCCTCCTGCTACTCATAGCTACACTCTATTTTTAGCATGTTAGCTTGGTCACAGCTAGTATGGCGACTTCTCCTCCAGCTGGAAATTACACCTTCCAGCTCAACAGGAAACATATCCTGAGACCGTGACAAAGCCAGGAATAGATAGGACCCCCAACTCCCAGATCTGTGCTATATCCACTAGATTACAATTAACATGTAATGCAACCTGAAATAAATTCATAATTCAAGCTGGGATTTTTTTTTGGCAAAATAGTAAATTAACTACAAAATGCATTTTTCAGGGCATCAAAACTACTTGCAAATTCAGTAATTTCAGCTGAAAAAAATACTGAAAACAAGAATTCTGCAAATGCTGAAACAATTTGTTTAAAACACTATTTTGGCATTTCAATTCTGACATTTTTAAAACAAAATATCATTTCTAATCAACATATGAACATTTTTTCAGTTTTTTGTTTCACAGGAGAAAAAAAGAAGAGTCTCAGTTTAAAAAGACCTGATTGGGATGGGGGGCAGGAGGGGAAAGGGTGGCTTTTTTGGTTTAACAATCAAATTGAAAAGACAATTCATTCAGCATTATAATTACTTTTTCTTACTACAGCTAGGAAAATGAAAATACTATATGTCTCTACTTTTGTTATCTGGGACACACATTATTGACCATATACCTAAGTTTTCAAGTCTACTTTTATATTTAATTTGCTGGTTTTGAATGCTAACTCTTCTAGTCCACCAAAAACAGATGGGGTGAAATCACTGAAGGGAGTTTTGACTTCAGTGCGGCTGCGATCTTTAGGAACAACAGTAAAGATATGTTATTTTTATGAATGCATTAAGAAGGGTGAAAATCACAAGGGAATTAATGGGAACATCTTTTTCAAAAACAGATCTGCTTAGATGCCCTCAAAAAATTGTTATTGACATTTAGAGACTAATCTTATTGGCTCAGTTCTCTGTCATAAAGTATTTTTCTGAAAATCCATTAAAATAGTATAAAAATATCATGGAGTAGAGTTTTAGAGAGAGAAAAGACACTCTTAAAACCAGTTCACATACTTGTTGATGAAGAAACTTAAAGAGAAGTGTAACAGGGTGTGAAGAAGTGGTCAGGCATTAATTTTTACCATGTCACTTCACATGAACATTGTTTCCTTGCAATGTGTGCTAAGCTGTGAGGGTCACGGAGGCTGATTGACTTCAGCGTTGGGTGTTATGTGAGGAAAGGGTACAAAAGTTGAGCATTGTAGAATTGATTATAGAATGGAGGAAGAAAGTGACAATTTTAGTGCTGAAGAACCACCTTTAAAAATATATGTTGGTGACCTAATACTTTCAGATCATCAGCAGGAAGAAACTAAAACAAATTATTTGGATAATTTATGTTTTTAAAAATATTTTTCAGAATGCCTGTTGGTCACTCCACTATATAGTATATCCAGCAAAATGTTGAGATTCTCCACTTTGATAGTAATGGTATACTGGAAATGGCTTAGAAAAGTGCTCTGGGTAGAAATAAACTTGAGTATGCAGCCATTTCTAAGTCAACATAAGTGAAAAAACAGTAACTTGAAATAAACAGAATTGCATAAGGAACACACATTTAAGTTATGGTGGAATTTTAAGGTCAACTTGTGGCTAAAATAGAATCAAAGCAGCATTAAAATCACTTACAGAAGACATCAGGGCACTGAAACTGGATTGCATAGGGAAATTGTTTTCCTTTTTTTGGACTCAGCATTAATACTGTTGCTGTTCCTAAATTACTTCTGAAGATTGCCTTTTGTATTATAATGGAATTGTTGTGCAAATATGGCTTACTGCATAAAATTAGAGCTATTATACTATCCCTTATGGTTCTGTGCTAATCTATAAAGAGTTTACTATGGCCATACAAGTTGTAGCAGATTCTGCCCTCTGCTGCCCCGTGGTTTGTTCTGCTATAGTTGTAGTTCATAGCACATAGGCACTGAGAATAAATGCAGACTCTAGAATCAAAATAGAATTATATATATATGTCTCCTAAATTCAATAATAAACTGTTGAATGCTGATTTTTTTTTTAAAGGGAAGCTTTTTAGTATGCAAAAAGCTATCTGTGGATAGCTCTGAATATCAAGAGGAGGTCTGGAAGCAAACAACCAATCTGTACATACATCAAATAAACTACTAAAAGAAACAAAAACATTTCAGCTTTTTTTAAACAAAAAACCACCTTAAGTGTCATATTTACTAATTGAACGGACTGGTGATTTATCCATGTGCCTATCACTAAAGGAGGGGAAAGAGCCAAACCAGAATATAATTTTATCCACTATGTTTATTCTTAGAATGAGATGCCAAACAAAATAAACTCATTTCTTTCATATAACATTGTGTTTGTGCGTAAAACTAAAATCTTGCCATTCAACTCATGCATTCTCCTAAAATAGTTATTTATTACGATCAAACACCCTATTAGAAACTCTACCTCACTTCTCATAAATAAACCTGTTTGATGATGTCCTTCAGACTGCATTATAAAAGTTTTGGCAGGAAGGAAAAAAATGAGGGATTATAGAAACAAATGGATATTTCCTCTTTTTAGCTTGTGGTTATGAACTGCATTTTTTCGTGTATTTAAAATTGTCTGCAAAAAACAGGTCCAACTGCACAGATTTTTCTAGTGGTATCTGACTGGTGGGGGGGAATGGAAGGGGGAATCCCATTTTAAATGACACTTCATTGTTGAATAACAGCACTTGCAATGTAACTGCTATACAATCTTGTTCTGTTTATCAGTGTAAAATGCTCTTCTAGCTTATGAAAAATCATATATTCCTCTTTCTGCTTCATTCATCAACAGAAATACCAGATAAACAACTGAAAATAAAATCAGTATCAACTGGTTGAGCATTAGAAAAAACAAATGTCTTCTTTTTAAGGAAGAAATCACCTGCACTTTGATTTTTGCCCCTGATTTCCCAGCTACTCATTACATATGCCAATATGTGTCTATTTCTGAAAAATAACTAACCTGAAAGATCATGTTTTACATAAACTACAGTATATATTTCTCTGTGACACTGATTTAGAAAACCTTTTGATACACATGGTCAGCAGCAGGCAATTAAGGAAGGATAGAGCAAAGAAACCAAATGGACCAGAGGCATAACTGATGTTCCACATTTTGTTAATATCTACATCATCATTTTTTTAAAATAGTGTCACATCTGAACCTTGATATTAATCTCCTTACATTGTAAAGTCTTTTGGTAGAACAACAACATACACACATAATCATTTTTGTCTCATGACAACATGAAGTAATAATATGTTAAACTCTACTGCTCCTATTCATTTCAATGAAGTCAGAGTCAATAAAAAGACTTCATTTCAGCAGCGGCGGGAGAGGAAACAAAAGGACTTAATGAAATGATCTGTTTACAAAATGCTAAGTGAGGGTTCTCTCAGAAAAATGTATTAAATCCAATTCTGGTTTCCTAATGTTGTTTTGGAACGCTCTCTCCTACAGCTTCTGTGTCATCTTTGTAACTGCAATGACATGACTTTTTAATTAAAAACATTGTAAAGAAAAAAATAACGTTTTAACTTTTCCTCCCTTTAACTCTGCTAAAGCATTTCTAAATAGCCCGGAAAAGATAAATCAAAGCCTGAACTGTAACCTTACACTTATATACTTGTTAAATGACTTTTTTACAGTGTGTTATTGCTAGCAATTGGATTGCTTTTAAACTAATGTTGTCTGGCGGGCAAAAGTGAGTGAAACCGCAAAGCCTGGAGGAACACTAATTACTTGTTTTAATTAGCAGCAACTTTCACTAGAGTATAATCTCCCTACAGGCCACTTTTCGGTAGGTGTGGAAAAAAACGACGTAGAACAAACGAATAATCTCTTATTTGCCCCTAAATTAGAGCCATATTCTTATTCTAGTGTAGACATATCATTTTGCACAAGCCTCTAAACCCTCAGGGAACAGGGCCTACAACGCAGGCTGCTCAATTCAAAGATCTTTAGCAATCAGCTGCACAATAGAGCCCCTTATTTTATGCTGCTACATCATAAAAGTGCTCCTTTTGTTACATTTCCATCCTTTAAAGAGTCTTAATCCTTTTCTTTTCAGGCCAGTCTATGGTAAATTCCACAGGGACATCCCATTCGCCACAAGGACTGAAATGGCCCACTCAGAAAGCAGCATGTGAAGCTTTGAGCCTTTTTTCCCCTGCCACTCTCCAGAGAACATTAGATCGTACTTTTCATTCCCTTCACCATAGGGGGAACCCCCTTAATGATGACAGAGAAAGAAAAATTCCATCACTCTGTCCTATGATACCATTCTGCTGTCAAGCAGGCATCTCCCTGGTCAGAGAATCAAACATGGCTTCCAGCAGGTGGATAGTGCAGAAGGTCACAGGCTGCAAAATAGGGAGGCTACACATCAGAGGAAACTCAGGTTCCCACAGCAAATTAAGTCATCTGTGAAACCTTTTCATTTACTAGTGACTAAATTTATTACCGCATTTAAGGTCCATAATGGCTTGAATGCAGATGTTCCTTATTGAGAATATATGTAATTTTGTAGAGATATTATTGACCCACTTTTTTTTATAACAGAGGATACATAAATTTAAAGAGGGAAAACTTTTCTCTTTTGATTATTTATAATAAAATATAACAATAAAATAGTAATATCTTAATTAAACATTGACTTGAGTTGTAAATATATGCCAAAACTCACAGTATATGTAATTATATGCTATATTATATGTAAACAGACACTCAAAGTATCCTTTTTGGTTCAATTGTTTAAGAAGAATGCTCTTTTTTTCTTAAGAAATAAATGGAATATAGTTATCCTGGGCTTGTGTTATTTTGATATTTAAGACAAGCAGATAGATCTGATTAAATCACCGAGTACAATTTTGACATCTCAAATGCATATTTATGGGTTTGTCATTTATTCAACTCTAGAGCTTTGCAAAATTTTGTCCACTGTCTTGAGAAGATTCATTTGAAAAATGGATCTTCTGATCTCAAGGTTTGTTTTTACAATTAAAATAAATATAGAAACTATACTTGCAACAAAGGAGGAGTATTTCACACTGAAAATGATAATATCTGTGTGCAAATCTTTTATAATTGGAATTAAAAAGAACAATTTTACGGAGAATTCTCAAAGGATAAATGTGTTGTTTATTAATTATTTCTAATTATCACTTTAAAAGCAACTCCTTCACATATAATTTGCTGGTGTGCATCATATCCATAACCAGCATATAACTGTTGGTCCAGCCCCATAAAGCTGCCCCAAAACCTGCTTTCCCAGATTTATAGGATAACATCTGCATGAGTGACAATTCTCACTTCCAGATCAAACAATTCATGCCTGTGTCTTGATTAATTTTGCCAACTGATACTAAGAAAAGCTTTTTTGAATACAGTTTGTATTTGTTTTTTTCTCCTTTCTACAGTTGTAAACCTGCACCTGAAAATCTACACATGAAAAACCTTTTGCCGCACCATGCCTTTATCATATTTTGTCAGGTTAGAGCAGAGCAGTCACATTTTGTGGTATAATTTAATATGCACTTTGTATTATATTCCAGACGTGAAGGGAGATAACTACTTTTGGTTAATAATAAAACTAAGTAAGTAAGTAAAACAAAAACTAAACAATGCTAAAAGCAGAGATGTCCTGGAACAGAACACTTCTGGCATCTTTGGCCAGTGAGAAGTGTCACTCATCTCTAAACAACCATTTTGCCACACTGGAAAGAAAACAGATTTAAGAAGAAGGATCTTCATTGAGCAAATTGTATCTGTATGATCAGGCTGCCTGTTTTAGTGCTGGGAGATGGGAAACGATATATGGGTAGTAAGAGGGGGCAAAATTGTAAATTTCTGGTAAAAACTGGAATTTATTTAAACACATTATTTAAGAGGCTGAGGCTGGGATGGTTTTTGGTTTGGTTTTGCTTTGTTTTTCTAAAGATAGGCATGTGTTATATCTCATTCTCTTTTTCTCTCTCTTTCTCTCTCTCTGTGCTGGCTCCAGCTAGCTGGTTGTCTGAAAGACTGGGAATGAGAGGGAGAGAGATTTGAATGAAAAAAGTAAACATTACAAACAAAGAATATAATTGAAAGGGGCTTTGTGAACAAGGGGTGTTGTCCCAAGAGAGAATGGTAGAGGGTGGGGCTGCCTGGGGCTCTTTGTTTCCACTCACAGTGGTGCTGCCTATAGTACTGCATTGTACTGTGAAGGAATTTACCATCTCAGAAACAAGCTAATGGCTACCTCTACAAACAAATCTAAACGATAAAGCTTAAATATTTATAGCTATTTATGCCCCTATTTTATTAATTAGTGGCCATCTCCTCTTCCAGGGCCTATTTTTTTATATGCATTATACTAATGTCTGTTAGACTGCAGAATTCTACTTTTGAAGATTAGTGTGCAAGAAAGCTGCTATTTGGATGCTACACCACCAAAGAAAAAATAACTTCACAATACTTATTTGTAATGTTTATGATTCAGCAACATGGGATTATTTTTTGTTTATTTTTGTTTTTTAAGTTTCCTGTAGAATTTGTTTCTGTCATACATTTAATCTCGCTTGACCTGAGTAGAGTGGAAAGAGAAAAGAAGTGAGGTTTGTGGGCAGGTGAATGTTGCAAACTGCTTAGCCACGTTTGACGCAATTTGTGAAGAGACATGGCTGAACCTGGTGCACAATGTGCAATGGTCCTGTCTCTAAGTGTAACAAAATGAGACTTGGAGACTATATCAGCAATATTTCTCATTGCGTAATTTTTAAAATCTAATTTTAGGATCAGTGTAACTGCAAGACATGTATAGAGATTATAATACAAAAGAATGTATAAAAAAGCCCCTTCACACATGGAACCATTGCTTGAATTCTCTAATTAAATCACTCAGCATACTGAAGCTATTAAATTAATAGCATACATACCAATAGAAATAATTAGTCCAACTGGAATTTACAGTCTAACAGGTAAAGAACATGCACACACAACCTCCTCCTAAGCAAAATCTAAGCTAAATCCTACAACTGTGATTATCAACTCTGAGTTGGTCCCCCACCAATATGCTTCTTTCATTCCCCTTCTGGAAATTTTAGGTTACTGCGTTTGATTGCCTTCTCATGATTATGTTTTCCTTCCTAACATACACTCTCTCACCTACTATGGGAGAGGTATAAATTAGGGAAACCTACCACTCCAAGCCAATTGTTCAGGGAACAAGAATTTGGCAAAACAGAGTGCTCTTGGGTTTTCAGCTCTGGGACCTTGTTTTTCCTGTTTAAGGCCTGATCCAAATCCCATTGAAGAAAGTGGAAAGACTCCCATTGGCTTTAATGGGCTTTGGATCAAGAACGAAATCTTCTTTCTTCTCCTCATGCTACAGCAGCAGCTGTTCCGCAGAAAAAGTCATGTTCGCCCTGTGAGATTGGAACATAGTTCTGTGGTCCCAGTAGGCTGATGGACCTCAAGGCAATGTGGAGATAGATCAATATTTGGGTTAAGTAAATACTGGGTATCTTTGGGCTGACTTTTCTCATATTGAGAGAACAAGGTGTTTTATTGCATAACTTTTGTAAAAAATTGTTAATGTCATACTTATATACAGTCATCTACATCCTGCCTCCAATAATACCATTATTTTACCTAAAATAGTTCTAGAGAATGTATCATCACTGTGTTAGCTTGGTACCAGCTGAGAGAAGCATGTTTTTAAATGGTAGGACTCCCTCTTCCCCACAATAATTCACTGCCTACTCATTGTGTTTCAGCATCTAATCTAGTTATACTACCTTGGGTTCCAAATCAACTACATTGATTATTAAGCATCTGACTTTTTTGTGATGTCTGTGACAACTATTTTGTGAAATCCACAATTTTCATATTATATTGTATTTTCAAAGCACATTTCTTAATTTATTTATGTTAGCATCTTTTTTTCCTCATCTCAGTCTTACTGAGGTACTGTAAAGACAGTAGACAATACACAGCAATCAAAGCATAGAGACTGCAGATATATTTGTTGTTTAGGACTATGCTTTATATTTGTGTGAAAATATATGACATTTCCTCTGTTTTTCTTTGGAAAAATAATATCAAGCTAGGTTCATATTCTGATCTGAATAGAGTAGCAAAATGAAGTAGCCTGGCAAAATATGTTCACTCTATGTGGGGGCACTCATCAACACTTGATATCTTTCTAAGGGTATGTCTTCACTACCGGTCGGATCGGCAGGCAGTGATCAATCCAGCAGGGATCGATTTATCATGTCTAGTCTAAACACGATAAATTTATCCCCGAGTGCTTACCTGTCGACTCCTGTACTCCAGCTCGGTGAGAGGCACAGGCACGGTCAATGGGGAGCAGCACCAGTCAACAACGGAGTGAAGACACCATAATAAGTGGATCTAAGTACTTCAACTTCAGGTATGTTATTCACGTAACTGAAGCTGCATAACTTAGATTGACAACCCCCCCCCACACACACACAGTGTAGACCAGGCCTAAGAACTTGTCTATACAACGGGGGAAATGTACTTTTATGGGGGTCTGATTTTTAAAGTGCACTGTGTTACACATTAACTGGTCCATGTAGACTCTGCTGCTGTGCTTTAATGTAGTTCTGTTTCAAGCTATGTTAAAGTGCATGAGGGAACCTTTAGTGCACATCAGCAGAGACTACATGGACCAACTAATGCTCAGCATGTTAAGCATGTTTTAGAAATAACCCCCCACACCCCTGTACAGCACATTATCCCACCATGTAGACAAGCCCTAAAATATATGTTATAACTCAAAGAGAAGTCATGGACTTGATGAAGAAATCACTGAGTGAGGTTCTATGGTCTTTGTTATGACTAGATGTTCATAATGGTTCCTTCTGGCAAAATCTACGAAGGTCTGGTAAGCCATATACATTATGAGGAGTGCTTCAGCCCTACCTGATATCTAGAAACCCTAATGAGCTTCAGAATTTTCTTGGTGATGAATGGTCCAAATTAAAACAAAATAAACATCCTCCATGTAAAGATTTGCACCACTAAGGATATCATTCTGCCATCTCACTCCAAAGTTTCTCTGTTGCATCTATCAAAGCCCATACAATCCAGTGATCAGCAGTAACTATTTGAGAGGGAGTGGAATTCAATACTTACCAATCACCAGGACAGGCTTTAGTTATGAAGTAAGTGTTTAAATAAAGTTGGCTGCAGATGAAACCTACCCTAGTGACTGATAGGAATTGTAGTCCACTCACAGACAATTACAGACCCTGGATTGTGCAAGCCCGGAAGAACACAAGATGTGTGAAATTAATCTCTTTGAGGTCAAAAACACTTTTTTTTTCTTTCTCCTCCTTCTTCCCTAATTTTGGGGACTTTAATACCCAAGGAATTTCATGTTTCATTTACAGGAGTGACAGAGGAAGAATGGTCACCATATGTCTATCAGGACCTCAGGATGATGCTTACATCCTCAATATTTTGATTTTTAATTTGGGGGAAAGGACATGGAAGCATGGCCAAAGTCTGCACAATTTAAATATATTATTAATTTATGTTCTTATCTTTCTTTGGTGTGCAGATGACAAAGCTGTGCAAAACGTAAATATGCTGGGTGACCTTCACAGAATCCTGATGCTCATTATGAACACTTGGCTCAATTACTTTGTTCCTTTCTATGAAGTATAGCATAACTTTAACAGAACTTAATCGTTTCTCTGATTTACAGTGCCACCTTCTTAATTTATTATTGCTAAGCTTAAAACTTTCAAGAATACTATTAAATTTATATGGCAAAAAGTTAAAACACAAAGGTAAAATTAATGGTTTGATTTGATTCAGATAAGCATATGAACATTCAGTCATATCTGAAGTTTATCTGCACATATCCAAACTTCATTCGGTTCAAGAAACGGGGCTGGAAATTTTGTGCCAATAGGCTTGTCTTTTATTTTGCTCACCTATTCCCTCCACTCTGTCAGCCATGCCAGACTCTATCGCCTGTTTGTCTGCATGTTACACATAAGTTCTCATACATCCTCCCACGCTTCCTCTTACGCACAGAATGGTCTCACTGAACTGATCCATAAGGTCACTATCCTTATGTCAAGACCTACAAAAATATCAGATGGCTAATTGTAGCTCCCTTGAGGGAGTAGCTTACACTTCCTTTACCTATTTATAATAAAGGTGCAATTCCAAGTGTAGATATGTACATAAAAAAAATGTTAGTATTTGATTGTATCCTCTCTTCCTACCCTTCACATGTCATTTATCTTTGTAGGTTTTAAGCTCATTGGGGCTGTAGATGGGCCTTAGAAATTTATATTTGTACTTACACCTAAAGTGTTCGCACATCACCCTTTGTATCGGAGCCTCAATTCTAGTTAAGGTATTTGGATTCTACTGTACCAGATGAAATTAAATAATAAATATTTTCAATATATCCTGATTCCGGCTGGGTTGAAATTTCTGTGCTGCAAGAACAAGTTCATCTAATGGTATTTTGGAATTTCTACCTCAGGTCTCACTTGAAAAAAGTAAGTGAACAGGTGCACAAAAGCAAACAAGAAAACACCCTGAAGTTAATTAAACTTTGAGTACTGAAAAGTTTGGCTGTTATTTGGCATACAGGTTCAGGATTATTATTGTTGTTGTTTGTAAACTAAATAGATTTTGCCCCAAATAAATATACATGGCAAATCCCACTCACTTTACAAAATCCTACAGGACTATTCCCATGATTAAAGAGAACAGGATTTGGCTCTTGGGCTGTTATTAAATCCATTTAAAAAGTACAGGTTTATTTCAAAAGAGAACTTAAAAATATTCTACAGAGGTGTAACATTCAAACACTAAAGTAAATATCACAAAGCATCTTTTGCTTTTGAAGCATAACTGCTGTCATAATGACCATCTGCTGGCTGTAGGTTTCTAACATTCCCTGACCTATGACATTTATGACAAATTAAGCACCAAAGTGCTAGAGACGGCTTGTTAAAATGAAGCCTGAGGCCCACAAGTTCTCAACCCCTCTTGTCTTTAAAAGCATGGGTTAAATGGGAACAAGAAGCAGTTTGGACAGAAAACAGACATGGCAACGGCTAACAGGAAATGAAATCCTAATCCTCTAACCCTTTGACTTTTGCAGCTTGCTGCACAGCAATGTGCTTTCAACCATTAAACTACCTTAACCTTCTGAAGAGCCAAATCAGTCCAAATTGACTGAAAATTTGCACATCACTACACAAGACTTGATTGATTCCTACTGGAAAATTGTATGGAAGACAACCATTAATATAATATTTTTAACCAACAAAATATGTCTCACAGTCACCTCTGGTACACAGTGAAATTGGTGTCATAGAAAAGCAATGTGAAGAAACACTTTCAAAGTCACAAAGTTAGTCTAGCCATAAAACATAGTAGTGTCAGCTGGATTTAGATAGATCTTGAGAATTTCTTCAGAGACGGCTAATGTGGAAAGGCACTTAAAAAATATTTCCTTAAAAATGATAATGCTCATTGTTACAGGCTGCAGCTCTTTCTATTGCATTAGTTCTGTGTTTTTAGAGCTAAGATATAAGGGCCTGAACCTGAGCTTGAAAGTGCTACATTTCCTTTTTACACAAAATGAGCAAATTAACTATTGATTTTTTTTTCAAAACAACATGCCCTGTATTTTTCAAGGGTGGGTATTTGGTCACCTGATGTCATCAAATAATTCCACATAGAAAACCCAGATTTTCAAAAACTTTAGCCATGCAACTACATACAACATATATGGACAAATGTGCCTATTTTATGCACCGTATTACTATGACTCTGCACACAAAGCACTTAACTGCACATGCTGATCAACTGAGCACATTTGCATTGATTTACCCAATTTGCTCACACAATGGTGGTAACTGAATCCTAGTGAAAATGGTACTATTTTTTCTAGTCAGCATTAAACCTCATAAGCTTTAAGAAGTGTCACAAAATATTTTACATATTTTAGCCTAGATACAATCATCAAAAACAATACAAGCTCAACATGCTGTCATAGCTTTCCTACTCCGATTTGAACGTTAGCGTTCATAACCTGAGAAGCTAGCATGAACCCCTCTAAGCTTAATTACCAGCTCAGATTTGATCTCGCTGCCACCATCCAAAAATTCCAGGGTTTTGGCTCCCTCTGGTCTCCCCAAAACCTTCCCTGGAGGGACCCCAAGACTCAGAGACTCTGAGTCTCACCACAAAGGGAAATAACCCACTTCCCTTCCCCCTCTCTCTCCCACCCAGACTTTCCTCTCTGGGCTAACCTGAGAGTACTGATGCAATCTCTTTACATCACAATACCAAGAAGCATGTCTCCTCTATTCCACAAAGAGACAAACCCCAAATACAAGGAAACAGAAATGATTCTATCTCTCTTCCCCCTCCCACCAATTCCCTGGTGCTGCAGACCTTACCCTCCGTAGATCTAACACAAAGAGAATTCCCCTTCCCTTTGTTCCTTAGCCTACCCAGAGAGAAAAACTCAAACAAGTCTTAAAAAGAAAGCTTTAAATAAAAAAAAAAAAAAAAACACATGAACATATGATCTCTGCATTAAGTTGACAATACACAGGGCTATTACTTAAAAGAAAAATATGAATAAACAGACTTATTCAAAAAGAGATACAATTTAAACATTCCAGCAAACTACACACATGTAAATACAAAACAAAACATATAAAAGCCTATTGTTTTGCTACCTTTGTACTCACAACTTTGAAACTGAAGATTAGAAGCTTGAAGATAGAAAGAAGCCTCTCATAGCCGAGAGACAGACAAAAGACACAGACCCAACATTCCCTCCCTGAGTTTTGAAAAAATCCAGTTTCCTGATTGGTCCTCTGGTCAAGTGTTTGGTTCCCTTTGTTAACCCTTTACAGGTGAAAGAAACATTAACCCTTAGCTATCTATTTATGACACATGCATATTATAACTTTAAAGTACATGAACTCATGCAATGTAACACCATAATGCAGAACATGATACATATACTATTTCTTAAACAAGCACATATTAAGATGTGTAATGAACTTCACACTTCTTACCCAGAATCCTACTTGAAGCAAAAGCCATAACCAAAAAAAAAAAAAAATCAGCAGTGCCAGCTTTCAGAAAAGGGCTGGAGGAATAGTTATATGGTACTAAGGGGAGTTTCCACAGAGAATTTTAAACCTTTCTCCTTCTCTATCCATGCCCTAATCCTTTGTAGAAGATTCTGGTTGTATGTCATTCCACATACCCAATAT
The DNA here is from genome assembly GCF_003597395.2 of Chelonoidis abingdonii. Taxonomy (NCBI): domain Eukaryota; kingdom Metazoa; phylum Chordata; order Testudines; family Testudinidae; genus Chelonoidis; species Chelonoidis abingdonii. The sequence continues at coordinate 60,665,480 of NC_133774.1, read as the reverse complement.
TGAGTGGCTAATACTGAAAACAAACAAAACTGAACCCCATATATTTTATTATGATGCTGCATCAGAACATGTTGATACTGGGATATACCAATGCAACATTGCAATGTCACCTAAATAATGCACACAAATCCAGGATCAATATTGCAACAAACAAACGTGTAAAACAATGAGAAAGAGCTGCATAAATTTTAGACTAATATCCTAAAATAAGATATTTTTCAAGACTATGGAGGCACCCCTCTAGATTTTTTAAAACTCTCTTCACATCACAACCACTTCTTCCCTCTGTCTCTCACCACTTGTTGCCATCTTAAGTGGGGGCTGATAGCCTGCTACCCCTCCAGTGTCTTTAGAAAGGAGTTGGTTGATGTCATCACTCCTGATGTCTTTGGTACTGAGGAGATGTCAAGCCTGTTCTCCAGTTTGCCAACTTCTGGCACTTCTGTCCTCTTGCTGTACCCTCTCAAAATTCACCCCTCTCTTTTTCACTTTTTCCTGTGCTCAAGGTCCATAATCTTCCTCTGCCTTCCAAAGTCTCCCTATTTCCCCTACTGTCATCTGGGTTCTCTCTCATTTTTGCCTCCCTTTGTAGGCTCTTCTTTGGGGTCTCCTCCTCCCTTCTGAGAGCATCTTTCCTTTACCACTATATGATCTCCACTGTTTCACTCCTGCATCTAGAATCCCTTCTTCTGAGATGCTCTTCCCCATTTTGATTTCTTCCCTAAGATCTCATTTTATGTCTTCAGCCTCCAGTGACCTTCTTTTTCTGAGGTTCTCTCCCTTCCAAGCTGCTACTCTCAATGTAGATTCTTATTTCTAATGATGGTCAGATGACAATTCCTATCTTCTGCTGGCAGCCTTTGGCTCCTTCTGCCTTGGCTCCCATTTCCTCTGCATCAGTGCAGTGATGAGGACTTTAAGATTTGAAGGGAGCACATATGAGGATCCAAGCAAAATGCAGTGTATACATGGAAGTACTTTCTCTGAACGCAGTAACATGCTCGTAAAAATACATTTTCCTGTTTAACTTTTAGAAGGCACATGAATGGGCACAAATTAACATATCTACGCACTTTTGGGGATGATTTGCACTGAAGAGGCTTCAAACACATGTATCCAGGGCTGGCTCCAGGCCCCAGCATGCCAAGCGCATGCTTGGGGCGGCATGCTGTGGGGGGCGCTCTGCCGGTTGTCAGGAGAGCAGCAGGCAGCTCCGGTGGAGCTCCCGCAGGCGTGCCTGCGGAGGGCCCGCTGGTTCCGCGGCTCTGGTGGAGCATCCGCAGGCACACCTGCGGGAGGTCCACCGGAGCCGCGGGACCGGCGAGTGGCAGAGTAGCCCCCATGGCGCGCCGCCGTGCTTGGGGCGGCGAAATGGCTAGAGCTGGCCCTGCATGTATCTTTATTCAAGAATTTGGTATTGCAGCTAGAGTCTTGAAGACTCTAAGCCTGAAAAAAATGTAATGTATAAAGTGGTCATTTTTTCTATACTAATGGTCCAGACTACAAATAAAAACATCTTTTTTTCAGGGGCCAGGAGCCTTGCCACAAGAAAGGGACTGATCACGTCTTTACATGGTCTAGTTTTTTCTCCCCATGTCCAATACCACTTCAGACATAAGCAATACAGTTGCCCCTTGAAACGTTTTCTACCCATACACTTGCATGCATAGTGTTTCCTTCCCTCAGTAGTTTTGCTCAGATATTTCTTAGTGTTCTGTCCAGCATTATTTACAAGTGCAAGGCCTAGATTTCAAAAGTGAATACTGATTTCTGATACCTCAATTGTAACATGCCCTATCTGAGACACCTTAAAGAGGCCTGATTTAAGTGCTAAGCACCCATCTTTTAAAAATCAGACTACTTTAAAATGTCTCAAGTGGAGAGTCCAAAAATTCAGAGTTGCTGTGGAAAATACACATCGCTTATGTATGCCTAGAATTACTGTTGCCCCCAGCAGCTACATAATAGGGGAAGACTTAAACTACTTTTTAATAGGAATAGGAGGTAAGGGATTTATATGCTATTCTGCTCACTAAGTCACATTTTTTTTCTTTTTTGCTCATTGCTTAAGACATGTCTACATCCACAAGATCAAATATGAAGCTTAAAAATACCACAGGTGCACAGAGGTGGGGGGAACTAACCTCCCGCAAGCCCACAATCCCTCAAAAATAAATCCCACCAACAGCAGCCTTCTAGTTAGAAATGTGAGCAATTGTCCTCACTATTGTGGTTCTGTGAAGAAAAGATTAACTATGACATGGGGTTTGCATCTCAGTCTAAAAGCAAGGATATAGTATGGCATCAAGGTCAATTATTTTCATTACAGAGTATATAACAAATGGAACTATTGCTATTAGGACATGACATTAACTGATTTTATGTTTAATATTTCAAATTATTATTTCAGTTTAACAGTGTGTAGAACTTGATATAGAATGCTACCCTCTCTAAACAAGCTAAAAAGCTTCTTCCATACGTTGAAGCTTGTTGCAGGTGAAATGAATCTGTCAGGGCCATCTCTCCCATATGTTTACTGTAATCTACTAAACACATCAAACCGGCCATTACATATGTTTTTGTGTCCTGCCTTCAAATTAAAGCCAAATGATATTCTCATTGTAGATGGTGAAGTGGGAGCAATTCCTCATTGCATGAAATCTTTTAGCTAGATTCACTATGCGAATTTACTCCTCCCTGTACCAGCAAGGTCTCTTGCACCTCAGAAGGAATTCAAGGCAAGGGAAAGAAGGCTGTATTACAGTTACTGCCCTTCCTTCATGTTCCTTGTGGGTGGCGGAGAGCAGCTTTTCATTTGATCTCCAAAGCGGCTGCACAGCCAGGAACCACTGAGAGAATCAACAGATATTTTGCCACCATCCTTTCTTGGTAATGCCTCCCACTTTTGGGGCTTTGCTGACCCAAATGGTTGCCATGCCACAAGGGTTGCTTTATGTGCAGAGCAACTTCCACTCCTGGAAGTTTTTCTGCTGCTAGTGCCCACTGTCAGGGTCTCTACTGACCATAGACACTGTGGTAAATCATTTCCCTTTTCTCTATAAGGCTTGCTGGCACTCACTGAATTTGGGCAGACTTTTTACAACTAACATGCTCTGTCAGACAGAAAATGTCAAAGAAATGCTTTTATAAATATCATCCAAATGCAAGTGATAGCCACAGCCCAGCTGTCGCAGACTTTTCTCACAGATGCTTTGATACTGTGCCCGTTTAGCCCTCATCCACTGAGGCAGCCGGACGCACCAAGGTTATACCCCTGTGGTATGATCTCCCTGATTTTTCTTGGAAGGACACATTAGACTCTCCATGCTGTAATATTGGTGGCTCAGAAATGTAAGTCCACAGAGCTAGTAAAGTCAGAACAGCTGAATATTTAATGGACTGATATTCCTTTGGGGAGCTTGCCTCCACGAGCAGCTCTGAGACAATACAACCTTAAATATGGTGCAACTGCGGAAAGCTAGCTTCAGACCCATTATTTAAAAAACAAAAAAATGATACACTACAGGAAGCATGAAATAAAAGAGGAATGCAAAGACACTTCATTAATATAACCATCTGAAGTTATTGTGCATGCTAATGGATAGAGCTTCGTTACAAATCTAAAGAGAGACTTAAATAAAAATTAAGAATATCCATGTTTAGGAGTCATGACCTGACTTCTTATTCAGGAAATGCAAAAGATGTTCACACTCGGTGGAAAAAGGCCGAAGAGGAACTTCATGGGCTCCCTTTGCTCTCAGTTTTTATCTCCCAGGACCTAATCTCCCTTCCCCTCTCTGGAGAACTTAGAGGCGGGTTATCTGCACCTCTTTCTTATCATGATGATAGGTTCATTTAAAATACTTATAGCCACTACAAAATCTAGGACCATGAGTACCTGATGTCAACATATGCTGAAAATTCTACAGTTATCCCAGCAAACGAAGAATAAGGCCCTCTATCATTTTTGTATTAAGAGTAAAAGTTAGGTGACAACATAGGCTTAAGCTTTGAATCATTTCTAGTATTTATCATAAAAGTGTATTTTTACATATATTCAGTAGAGCTGTGCACATATCATATCAATGGATTGGCCTCAAAAAGAAACATTCAAAGTTTCATTGCCTCAGATGGGAATGTACAAATCCATACCTAAATCCATCATTTATTCAGGGATGCCTGGACAGCATTTTCCACTCTTCAAGTGTGGTCTATTGTCTCGATTCAGAGGGAAAAACATATCCACATACAGTATCAAGCCTTTTCCTTTCCTTAGAGGAACATAATTTGCCATTCCCACTCACTGATGAAGATTAAAAGAAGCCTAAAGTTAAAGGGCAGGTTTTCAAAGGTACCCAACTCCCATTAGCAGTCTAAGGAGTTGGGCACCTACCTGTCATATATGCCTTTGAAAATCTTAATCAAACTCCATTCAAAATCCATATTTAGGCACTTGACAGATTTTCAAAAGTGCTTAACAGCTAGCAGCTTCCACTGACCTCAATAACCACTGGTTATTACTATCATAGAATCATAGAAATGTAGGGCTGGAAGGAACTGCAAGAGTTTATTTGGTCCAGCCTCCTGTGCTGAGGCAGGACCAAATGTACCTAAACCATCCCTGACAGGTGTTTGTCCAACCTTTTCTGAAATACCTCCAATGCTGGGGATTCTACAACCCACCTTGGAAGCCTATTCGTGCTTAACTATCCTTACAGTTAAAAAGATTTTCCTAATATCTAATCTAAATTTTCCTTGCTGCACATTAAGCTGATTACTTCTTGTCCTACTTCAGTGGACATGGAAAACAATTGATCACAGTGCTTTTTATAACAGCCCTTACTTAACATATTTGAAGACTTATCAACTCCCCTCTCAGTCTTTTTTTCTCAGGACTAAATATACTCAGATTTTTCAGCCTTTACTCACAGGTCAGATTTTCTAAACCTTTTATCATTTTTGTTGCTCTCCAGTTTCTCCACATCCTTCCTAAAGTGTTGCACCCAAAAGTGGACACAGAACTCCAGCTGAGGCCTCACCATTACCGAGTAGAGCAGGCAATTATCCCCCATCTTACATATATGATATGATGTTCACATACCCCAAAATGATATTATCCTTTTTCAAACTGCATCACATTGTTGACTCATATTCAATTTGTGATCCAGTATAACTCCTAGATCTTTTTCAGCACTACTACTGGCTAGTCCCCATTTTGTATTTGTGCATGTCACTTTTCCTTCTTAAGTGTAGTACTTTGCACTTGTCTTTACTAAATTTCATCTTATTGATTTCAGACCATTTCTCTCATTTGTCAAGGTTGTTTTTAATTCTAATCCCTTCCTCCAAACTTCTTGCAATCCCTCTCACATTGAATGTTTTCCATAAATTTTATAAGTATATTCTCCAATACATTACCCAAGACATTAATGAAAATATTGTATAATATTGGACCCAGGACAGATCATTGCAGGACCAGACACATTCCTCGGAGTTGACAGTGAACCACTGATGACCATTCTTTGAGTAGTCTTTCAGCCAGTTTTGCCCTGACCTTATAGTAATTTCATTTAGATCACATTTCCCTAGTTTGCTTATGAGAATGTACGTGTGTCTGTGTTAAAAGCCTCACTAAAAGTGAGAAATATTACATCTGCTGCTTCTCCCCATCCACTAGGTCAGTAACCCTGTCAAAGAAGGAAATTAAGTTGGTTTGTCAAACCAACCAGTTAGGTTCGTTGTTCTTGACAAATCCATGCTGGGTATTGCTTATTACCCTATTATCATTTAGATGCTTACAATTTGATTATCTGACAATTTGTTCCAGTATCTTTCCAGAAATCAAAGTTAGGCTGACTAGTCCACAGTTCCCTGCATCCTCTTTGTTCCCTGTTTTAAAGATAGGTACTCTGTTTGCCCCTTTCCAGTGCTCTGGGACCTCATTTGTCTTCCATGAGTTCTTGAAGATTATTGCTAATGGTTCCAAGATTGCTTCAGAAGATTCCTAGGATGACTTTTGTCAGGCCCTGCCACCTTGAATACATTACACTGTAGGAACTGGCACAAACATTACAGGCTGGTGGATCTGACAGTATGAGGATCTACTAGATATTCTCCTTTTTGGAGCAGGGAAGCTGTATTAGTAGTTACAGAGGGGTTTTATAATGCCTTTATAGTTTGGAGGAAGGAATAGATTTGTATTTCCAACCCTTGAAATGTCCTTGACCGCAGCATCACTACTTGGGCATAGCGAGCAGGAGGATTTGGTCATCCATGTCAGAATGCTTATGCTTATTTGCAAATTCTCAAAAGAATGTAGGTCACTTAGGAGTCTTAACCCCATTGCAGAGACTTAGGCACTTCAGAAAAGTTTACCACTAGTCTTTATATAGTCAGCAAAAAGTGTGGTGATGGTACAGTTGAGCTGAAAAGAGTAAAAAATGTTATAATAGAAATGAACTACAGGTACCACCGACATACATTAATATGCTTAATATCTACCTCTAGCCTGTATCTTATTCCTGAATACATGTATGCACCCACGTATATATTATATATTATGGTAACATTGCTTATTATTAAGGTTGGCCAACACTTCCCAATATAAGAGCTTTTTGCACATTTTTACAATGCAGGCTAAAATTTTCCTTGCTAGGTGTTGGCCCCAGACTGAATTTTTAAAGTTTCAATAAAGGTGGTTTAAAGGTTTCCAATAATAAGGTTAGGGAAAATTACATTGTTTTGCAATGTTAAAATATTATGACTACCTTTTTTTTTTTTTTTTGAGAAAGTCTAGCTCCTTGGGACAGGGACTAGGAATTAGACAGGCAGGTAGTCTTTGTGTCAGGGAAGGAGGCGTCTTTTGCTGTTTTTGTGAATATCTGCCAAAATTCAGCCAAGTTATAAGTCATGAAAAATTTTAGTTTGCACATGCTCAGTAGAGATGTCTTAGAGTTTAGCAATTAAAATCTCTGATGATTTCATGCACGCTGACCATACTCCATCCCTTCACAGCTCTTAGTGCTGAGCAGACTGCCCATGTGCCATCCCCACAGAGTGACCGAACATGCTTGAGCCCAGAGTCACCTGAGCAAAGCCAGACTTCCCCTGTAATTGCAGCTCTCAGCTGCGCCAAGCCAACATAGTTTCAGGCACCAGAAATGAAAGCAGGGAGCCTGTCTCATCTGTACTCACAATGACCTCCAGTACAGCATGGAAGATGAAGCCATCTGACTGAAATGCAGAGGGGACAAGAACCAGACTGGTGTTGTGTGTGTGTGTGTGCGTGCATGTGCGCCAAGACTGGGCCTGGGGAGTAGAAAGAGAGAAATTATTACTAGAAATTGGGGAAGCAGAGGCTGGAAGCTAGACAGGGCAGATACTGGGACTGACTGGACAAGGAGCCTTGGAGTCAGAGGATGAGAAGCTGTAAAGTAGGGCAAGGAGATTGAGACTGGGCACCAGGGGAAGAAAGACCTGGTAGTGACTGGGCAAGAAGACAAGGAACTGAAAGGAGTGGCAACCAGTTGGTGAGGGAGAGGGGACACTGAGATTAGATGAAGAATTGGGGAGAGGTGGTGAGAGGGAGACTGGAAGTGGCTAGGCAAAGAGATTGGGACTGGAAACCAGTGGGGGGGGAGACAGGAAGAAAGATGGAGGAGAAGGGGGAAGGCAGATATGACAAGGAGCCTATTGTGTGTGTGTGGGGAGAACTGGGACTGGCTGAGCAAAAAGACGGGGGACGGGGGAGATGGGGAAATTGGGAAAGTTAGGCAAGGAGACTGGGGACAAGAAGTCATTGTGGAGAGAACTGAGAGTGGCTGGCAAGGAGAGAGTTGGATGGAGACCCTGGAGGGGAATTCTAGGGCTGGCAAGGAGTCTGGGACAGGGAAAAGAAACCTGAAAACTGGAGACCGGGACTGGGTTGGCAGATAGAATGGGTCTAGGACAAGAAGCCAGAAGTGGGGAAGAGACAGGACTGGGTCAGACTGGAAAGGATGGAGCAGAAAGGAGTAAGCTTGGGAGGAAACAAGCAGAAGGATTTATGACCACTCGAGAGCATGCCTCCTCCAGATCCTGGAACGGAACCCAAAATTCCAGAGTCTCAGCATTCCTCTGCTGTCAGTAAATATCTGTGAAACCCACTGGCCAAGTATCTCAGCCCCCTCCTAGCGCTGCTCCACACAGAGAAAGACAACCTATTACTGCTGTCAGTTACTCCCCATTGGCTCAAGCGGAAGAGGTCTGTGCAGTAGATGTAAAGGCTCCAACTCTGCTAATTAACTTAATTTGGCTCACTTATGCGTATGCATTATGATACAGCCTTTAATTTCATGATTACATAGAATTTTTTCCACGGGACTCCTGTCTCGTCCAATGCACAAGATATACTTGCTCTTGGGATGAATCAGGGTTATATAACAACATAGATCCCCAACTTATTTGTTGCAGAAGTTGGAAGATGTACATTGAATGAGGCAGGGATAATAAGAAGTATTAAGTATGTGCATGAGTGTTAATATATTATAAACGTGCACACACACAAAACTTTAAAGAAGAAGAAATAATGGAAGCTACCCTAGAGTAGCTGTGGATTGATTCCAAACATGGCAGGTTTTCTTATGTCTAAGAAAAATATGCAAACGGTTTCCTTAATTTTAAATTGCTAAACAGTACAGCCTTGGAGGAACCTGTAGAATACTAAAGTAACTTCTATCTGAACTGTGCAGACTGCCCCAGTAATGGATCTTACCAGAAAATAATTTTAGAAAAAAATGCTGGATTCTTTTCCCCTTAATACAGCAACATTTTCATGTCTTTAGTAGTTGGCTGCAAGGAGCACAAATGGCCTCCTTTCCAAAAATCAGACTTCTCTGAGAAGATCAGCTTCTTCCCAAACTGTATCAGCTTCAAATATTCTACTGACATGTTGGCAATAACAACGCTGAAACTAAGCTGCTGTGCTACAGACTGCAAAGCCCTTAGGGGTCTACAGGGACTTAAACCCTATGAGATATTCATATAAAATGGCTTAAAAACAAAGCAAACTAAAATACTAGTGAATAAGCAATAAATAAAATGATTTTATTTAAAATAACTTTGTATGGAACAAAGAATTTTGGTTGATCAAATTTAATTGCTTACAGGGACATTGCTAACATGGTATCCTGCCAGGTTTTTTGTTGTTGTTTTTTTTAAATTAAAAGTAACTGAAGACACAAAACTACTGTCCCAACACTCCTTACAACTGTTTAGGTTTACAAGTATATGGCCCCATTGACTCCACTGAGGAGCTGACTTTGTGGGATAGGGGTCTGACTCATGATGTACAGGGAAAACAGTGCAACTGATTGTGACAGTACCTCCCATAAGGCTTTATGGAAGTATTATTAGAATGTGTTTTATGCTACACATGCCAAGTAACATATCTCAAAGGTTATGATCTACTGAATGTATTAATCCTCTCTGTATGCATGTATCATTTTTGTATTCAAAGTTATGAATGTTGGCTGTGTACTGGCTTGATTTCTAAATAACCTTAGTAGAGCATTTGGTCAGTTCCTGGAGAAAAGAATGTCGAAATTAAGTACCTAAACAGGAAACACTTAAAGGACAATGGATCTTGGGAATGCTCCAATCCACATAAGAAGTCTACTTGAGGATGTTCAAGGAAGGTAGCATGTAAACCAAGAGTCTCAAACACCCAGCCTGCATGCGGCCCACAAGGTTATTTTCTGCAACCTATGAGCTCCTCACGGCCCCCCTCTCGCTCTCCCCCAGCATTTACCTAGAGCAGCTCTGGCCCAGCGGGCACGGAGGGAAGGGAAATGGAAAGAACCTGGGGGAGGAGAAGCGCAGGGGCACATGTGTTGATGTTGCTCCAGGCACCGCCCCCAGCAGCTCCCATTGGCCATGGTTCCCTGTTCCCAGCCAATGGGAGATGCTGGGGGGCGGTGCCTGAAGCAACAGCAACACACACCCCTGGGCCTCTCCTCCCCCACGTTCCAGCCACTTCCCGGAGCCAGAGCCTGCCCCCTGAGCCCCTGCTGCAGTCGAACCCCCTGCCCCGAGCCCTTTGCCTCCCCCTGCACCCCGACCCCCGCCACACCCCTCCAGCACATGCAAAAAATCAGGACAGGGGGCAGGGTGTAATAGGACCTTAGATAAGAAAAAGACCCCAAAATCAGGACTGTCCCTATAAAATCGGGACATCTGGTCACCCTACTCTAGAGATCCTGGATAATTATTTGGCCCATATTATTGTAATATGGAAGCCCCTCACCCCTCCTGCACCCCACACCCCAACTCCCTGCCTGAGCCCCCGCCTCACTCCTCCTGCACCCTGATTCCCTCCCCTGATCCCCTGCCACGTCCCTCACCCCTCCTGCACCCCACACCCCAACTCCCTGCCTGAGCCCCTGCCGAACCCCACACTCCTCCTGCACCCCCGGGGGCAGGTAGGGGGCGGAGTTGGGGTGGAGATTTCAGGGAAGGAGTTGGAATGGGGGAAGGGAAGGGGTGGGAAGAGGCGGGGCAGGAGCGGGGACTCATGGAAGGGGTGGAGTGGGGGCGGGGCTGAGGGCGGCGTGGGGGAGGTGTCAGTGATGTGGCCCTCAGGCCAATGTACTAGTCCTCATGTGGCCCTCATGGTCATTTGAGTTTGAGATCCCTGATGTAAACAATGGCTGTCACCTGTAAAAACTGTGAGTCATGCACGGACATGTGACTTGTCCAAGTGACTCCTAAACTCCATCTTGGAGCTGGACTTTGCATAGGAGAGAGGAGGGGGTCTCTACCCACAAAAGAAAGTCTATTTAAACCCCTGGGAGACTCCCCCCCTTTGGTCTTCAGCTGGCTAAAGAGAGAGCATCTGCACCCCCCAGGATACTTGGAACAAAGGGCAGTAACTGCAAGGGGTGTGAGTGATTGCTTGACCCAGCCTAAAAGGAAATTAGTCTGTAGCAGGGAGCATTCTGGAACTGGTGAGGATCTTATCTGTATTCAGTTTGATTAAATATAGATTTGTGCGTTTTATTTTATTTTGCTTGGTGACTTACTTTGTTCTGTCTGTTACTACTTGAAACCACTTAAATCCTACTTTCTGTATTTAATAAATTCACTTTTTACTTATTAATTAACTCAAAGTATGTATTATTACCTGGGGGAGCAAACGACTGTGCATCTCTCTCTATCAGTGTTACAGAGGGCGAACAGTTTATGAGTTTACCCTGTAGAAGCTTTATACGGGTTAAAATGGATTTGTTTGGGTTTAGACCCCATTGGGAGTTGGGCATCTGAGTGTTAAAGACAAGAACACTTCTGTTAGCTGCTTTCAGGTAATGCTGCAGCTTTGGGGCAAGTAATTCAGACCCTGGGTCTTTGTTGGAGCAGATGGGTGCGTCCGGCTCAGCAAGACAGGGTGCTGGAGTCCCGAGCTGGCAGGGAAAGCAGGGGTACAAGTAGCCTTGGCACATCAGGCGGCAGCTCCCAGGAGGTTTCTGTAATCCAGCCCGTCACCCTGATTTTGTGTAAAATGCAGTCAAAGACACTGATAATATAGAGAAAAATATTTTCTCTCAAATCTCTTCCCACTCTAGCAATACTTAGGTGTTCTGTTTTGTTCCAAAGAGACACTCTAGTCAGAAATATATGTCTATTTTTAATCTGCTTTTTAAAACCATACAACTCAAAGTTACTTTTTAAAATGACTTACCATCCTTGAAAATTTAAGATCAGACAGATAGCTGTATTCAAAATACAGTTCCCTCTACTGATGCTTGATTAGAAGCACTACAGGTTGTACTCCCTCAGAAATAAAAAGGATAATCTAATAATTAAAATATAGTAACCCAACATGGTCAGGAAATACAATACTCAACCTGCGCAGAGTTCCATGCATTCTGACTGGAGAGCTGGTTGACACAATTGTTTATATTGAACTTGAAGGAGCTTTAGTGTTAAAAGGTCAATTTATGAACCACTGCCTCTAGCAGGTGGCACTTCTAGCAGTCATCACAGTGGGAACCTATTAGTCTTCCCCGAAACTACTGAAGGGGAACACATTTAACCAGCTAAGTTAAAGTAGTACAGTAGGTCCACCCAAATCAGTGTGGTCTTCTAGGAAAATTACTGGTCAAATATTCCATGTGAGCATCAGTACTGTTTTACTGATGATTGTGGAATTGCAGAAATGATGGTTTTAACATTGTTTTTTTCTGAAAATGGACTCTTCCTTTGGGATTAGAGTCAAATCCAAGAAGTTTCCAATTACCTCACTGAGGGTTCATTGTGCCACCTTTATTCAAGATGAGAAGTACTTTACAAAAAAAAAATCCTAATGAAATCAATGCACATCGAAAATGGATGGCACAGATGAGATCCAAGTTAGCAACAGCATAGTTTTCATGTTAGCTTGTAAAAAATAACAGAATTTGCATTGAAATTTTTTTTTTGTTTCAATATTTTAAAAAGTTCTTCATACTAACTAGTTAGAGATTAAGTATTCTCGCATATATTCAAAACAGGCTCAGTTTTCAAGACATAAAAGTTCAATTTCTGTTGCTTGAAATGAAAACAACAGTATCCCCTCACATTTCATAGTAATTAAAATATTAATTAGCCAGAGAAGTTTTGTCACTTTTCTTAAAAGCTTAAAATTTCAACATGTAAACATTGGATTTTGAAAGCTAGCAGTCTCACAGTAGGAGAAAAAATCTGCAAGACTGGATAATGCCTTTAAAACACTCAGAATCAACAACCAAAATATGTTTTTGGACCTGCCAGAAGGAGTTAACTGAGATTAATAGCTTTTTTACTTTAATTCATTTCATGATTAAGATTTCTGACTCAAGGAATTGTCAGTCTAAGACAATATATCAAAGTTTAAATATCAGTAATAAAACAGTACAGGAAGATATTTGGTGACTACTTAGAACTGAAAGCATTTTATCGAAAATGGCCTTGTTGTATTTGGCAGCCTTCCATGACCTCCTACTGTTGACAAAACTAGCAGCAATTCCTATTTGAAGTGTAGCAGAAGAGGATCCCGCTTGGCAGAAGCTGCTGCTTTAGAGCATTTATAGGATTTATCTCTAAATTAATATTTTCATCGAACACACTCACTATACACCTTACATAATCTTTAAATTATAGGAAACTGCTAGAAGGGTGTTCTGAGAGTGGGCTGCTGAAGTAATGCTGGAGATTTATAGCTCTCTGAAGTCGACATTTGTGACTGACCTACAGCGCACCAGGGCTGCTATTTCCCTTTCCTGATTCATGATAAGTGCAGCTGTCTCCAAATAAGCCTCCAGAGCCCATTAATGCCCAGTTCATTCCCTCATAGTAAATATGCACATCTCTAGCCTCACTTTTTGATGCTCAGTTGCTGTTAAGTTAAAAAGAAAATTAGGTTTTCTAACCCCGCCCCCTAAAATACATATCTAAAGTACCAAGGTGGGGGTGACTTTGAACATTAATGCTTCTGTCTAATATGCAGCATTTTTTGGGCAGGGGGGAGAGGAGATTCAAGCACTAAAAATAGGAAAATTATATTTCTGGGTTGATGGATTTTTAATCTCTCCTAGTGTGGAGAGCTTCCTTGCCTTTGTTGTGTGCAGCATACACAAGATGCAACTAATTAACAAGATCCTTTACAGGATGATATGAAGGTAAATATTAAAAGGGAAAGAAAAAGCAAATTTTTAAAATGTCAAAAGAGCCAATGTATATTTGTCGTTGCTGCCTCAATTTGTTTTTCATTAATAATATATACATAGTTTTCAACTTGGAAAAATTATTTGTTGCAACACATTCAGAGCTTTGTCTCTTCAGAGATGAAGTCTTTGTTTAAACATCAGTGATGGGGTTTTTGTGCCATTGTCTAATCTGTCAGATTAGATGAGCATGTGTATTTAGGGGTGCAAAGATGTGCTGCCACACCTGCTGTGCAAAGCTGTGAATTCACAACTCTTCTGACTATTAAAATGTGTTGTGCTGGGAGCTCTTTTGTTGTAATGGAACTGTTGGTGGTTGCATGTTTGAAGTGTCACAAGTGTCAGGCCTTATTACAATCATGATAATCACTCCAAAATAACCTCTTATTTTGAGTGCTTAATGTTAATGTGCAGCAAATTGAAGGCGAGGTACCTAATAGATTTTGTGATTGATTGATTGTGCACCATGTTTTGATAAAGCAAAACAATTTTAAAAGGATTATTAATTGAGTAATATTATTGTTCAACTGAAATATATTAATTTGGAGCATTTTTTAAAAAATGATGCTAATATCAAGCAAAAGGATGACAAGGTGTTGAGACAGCATTTTAGCAAGTGATCAATTTCTTTTATGGAATTATTTCTTTAGCTTATATGACATTTGATATTTAACATAAGCCAGTGCTAATTCCTTCATTTTTGTTTTTACTGGGTTTCCACATTAACATGCTCGACTCTTTTGTCCTCTCTGCTCTGTATAAAGCAGAGATGAGCTTGGCTTCAAAGTTCAGACACAGGAAAAAAATATCCCAGCATTCAGCAGTGTTTGGATTCTGGGTTTTGTTTCAGCCCATTACAGAGAAGGTAGACATAAAATCTGATCCACATTGTATCTGAACTTCTCCAAAGCTTAGGAGAGTTCAGACCTGGAGCTTTGGTTTGGGCTCATATCTATGTAATAGCTATATTCTCTCTCTCACACACACACACGCACACACACATTAGAGCTGTTCGAAGTTTCCAGTTGATGTTATTTAACACAAGTGAAAAAGGTACTGCCTTCTTCAGTATGTAACTGGAAATGTATGAAATGAATACAGGAAGTATCAATTCTGCCACAAATTCAAATATTTGAAGACAATTGTATTTGACTTAAATCTACAAGTCATGTTGTATATTTCCCTCCCCTGAACACATTTGTTCTCTATCCATATTATATTTCTGGCTTTGATTTTTCTTCTTAAAATTTTCCTCTCAGAAAATATCTGATTTATATTTTGGAGAAAAGGTTTTAACATGGTCAAGATATGGTTCTTTGCCATAATCAAGATAGTTGATTAACTCTATAAAATTAGGCTTAAACAAAACCCATGTGTGTTGTCACTTTTGCAGTACTGACCAGCCCACCACAGGATTAATAGACACTAATCTGGATGGGTCTTTTCTGTGCCAGTCTGGGATGCACTTTGTTATCAGATCTGAATTTCTATCATTCAAAGAAATAGTTAGACTGCAAGCTATATGAATTCTGTTTCCTTCTTAGAATTCTAGAAAACCGAACACAACTTTTATCATTTAAAAGCTAGAATTGACTGAAGCACCAGAAAACTTACTGTATTATTATTTGTTTATGAATGTTACAACATCACTCAAAATATGCCACACAGACATATAGGAAAAAGATAAAAAGCACATGAATCCTGGGGAAAAGGGATATGATATATAAACAAAATGGTCCACATGATGATTGACTCATGTCTTGTTTGATCCAGGACTTTTTTCCCATATACTATAGTTATGAATTTTCACCAATTACCCCTCCATCCAAAGACTGTTAATTCCCCATTTCTCCCTGCCATTTAATCTACTCTCACTTGCTAACTGTCCATGATTTAGCCCTACCCTCTGAAGCAGCGTCCTCTTTTCCCTCTTGCCCCACCCCAAAATAAGTCTCCCTGTCTCCCACCACAGATTTTGTACCAACTAAGACAATGACGGCACTGTACAAGGCAATTCCACACGGTCAGGGAGACTAACTAGATGACATAATATGTTTTTGTCATTGCTAGTTTCTATGAATTTAGCCATTTAAAACGATATGATTTTAAACGCTGAGAAATCAGCTATGCTATTTAGCCACATTCAACTAGAGTTTATGCTGAGTTATGCCTGTGTAAAAAGCCAGCTAAGGACTCCCAAGGCAGAAGGTCAGTGTGAGGAAAGGTTACAGTGATGCAAAGTAGAGCAACCTCCCTTGCACCAAAGGAATGGAAGAGAGCTAGCATGACTCAGACCGGGTGGCACTGCACAGAAAGCATGTAGCCAGGTTAGCCACAGAGTTTAGTCCTGCCACTCAGCATCCTCTACCAGAAGGCACCTGTGGAGCCCTATTTTCAAGGAAAAGCTGTCTGCCCCCCTCCCATAGAAACCCCAATGGATAGTGGCCCGTGGCAAAATTGCCTCCCATTCTTTAGATAGGATGCCCAAGGTGCACAGAGGACTTCTAAAGTTAAGGGAAGTCTAAGTACTTTCTGGGCTTGGAATAAAGTGAGGTAGCATGCATCACTACTAGGTTCTGGATACGTCACATTTTGGAGTGTTTCTGGCTATTAAATCTGCTCATGAGCTCAACAAAACAGAGAAAGAGCTTTAACAGATGCATGACCAAAATGGAAATGAGAACAACTTGTCTTTTGACTTCTTTCAAACCTGAAGACCTGTGTCCTAAGCCTCTGACTCTCCACCAACTCAGTCACAAATGCCCAGTACTCTGATTTGCCTAAAAAAATAATGTCTAAGATGAGTCTTCAGTTAAAACATTACTTAGAGTTTATATATTGGAAGGAAAAAACTGCAAAAAACAATGGCCACACAGCACTTAAAACCAAAAAGATAGAAAAGAAGTGTGTCAGAATAATAAAACTAGCCAAAAAAACCCACAACAACCCCCAACAACAAAACCTTGCATGCTCAGTTCACACATTGATCAACATTAAAATCAATTAAGTATCTAATATTTGATCATTTTCAGTTTATGGAAAGAGGGTTAAGAAAGGCTTCCAGAAATCTTCCTGCAACATTATAAATTGTAGACAGATCATAATGGCAGGCCTTTTCACAATAGTTACTTCTGGAATGATGGATTTAAAAGATATGAGTTGACTTATACTAGGAAAATGAAGGGAAAACAATTTTCTACTTCCCAGACTTTGGGCTCTCTAGACAAAGCAAGAAGTACATGTTCATTCCAGTAAAATAAGTGTTTGCCAAAATTAACATAGAAGAATCAATACTATGAAATTAAATGACACATATTTTTTAAAAAACTGGATTAGAAAACCCTAGGGTGAAATTCTAGTCTTGCTGAAGTCAAATGGCAAAACTCCCATTGAGTTCAAAGGGGACAGGATTTTACCTCTAATTCTTATGTTTTCATTGTTAAAATGTCTAATTTCATATTGGCTGTTTTTTTCATTCTGTGCTTCTAAATAAGCTAATTGATAATTAATATTCCTATTATTACCTTTCTAAATCTTGTTTGAAATTATTTGCGGGTAAACCTTATCTCTCCATTTATAAGTTAAAACCCTTGCTGTAGGTTCTCTTTTGTTTACCTCTTTGCAAAGGGAGACATACGTATTACCTAAACCTGATAAAATGTAAATATATATATGTAAAACAAATATATATAGGAATGTTACTTTTCACTGATACTCTTTGGCTGATTTTAGAAAGCAGTCTAGACTCAAAAATTAGGATGTAAGACTCTCACTTGACATATTTAAGTTTTGTATTATGTAAAATCTGAAAAGACACACAGATGATATATAACACAACTCAACCCACCCACAGCACAGTTCCATAAAATTCAAGAGTGAAAAGAAAGGTTTGGCTGTCCACCCAAAGTTCTTATTTAATCTATGGAAGAGAAATGATCACATTGTGAAAAGCAAATTCAGAAGAAAGCCCATTCTCAGCCTATTGCAAAATTACAGCAGGAGTAGGTTACAGAGAGAAATGAGACAGTTTGCAGTGCCAGAAACAAAATTCTCTCTGCTTGTCATGCCTTACATAATAAACAAAACAGGGTCTTATGATATTGTGTTTAATTTAACCTTTTATCATTCTAACCTATACATGAATAGTTTCCTACAGCTAAGACCTGAAAAAAAATATAAAACTTAAAAAAAAAGACTATTTGAAAATATATATATATTTTTTATTAAAAACAGATTTTAACCACCATTATTTAAGAGACATCTTTCAGCCTGGGAGCCTTCCTCTTCCGTAATGTAAAAACGGCAACATATCTGAGAACAACAAACAATGTAAACATTATTTACCTTTTGTTTTTTTTTAAATATTTTCTCTTTATGGAAGTCTTCATAAAAATACAAGACACTACCTTCTTACCAACTTTAAAGAACTGCAACAAAACTGAAGGATCAGTGTTAATTTAAAAGAAGCAGCCCTATTTTATTCTCCTTTTCATATATATCTGGAAGCAGAATTAGTCTCCTATATTGAAACCACTTCAAGTGCACCATTGTGTTGCTCTTGCTAACCACTTTAGTTTATTAACACTGAAATAATGCTGAAAATCTATTTAGCTTTTTACAGACTAGTCAGTTTCCCTTTCCTCAGTCTCCTGCATCAGCTTCAGTGATGCAATTTGGGGTTGCAAGGGAATGTGTAAATCCAAACAAATCAAAAGATTTCCAATTAAATAGTTTCATGAAAACGTTATTAGGGTTAATATTTTTTTTTAACTTTCTTTATAGAAAAATCTAAATTTGGGGGTCTAAGCTACCGGAGAATGTTCTTCTAATCATGTAAACAATAAAAATATGTACAACATAGTGTTCTCATAATTCTATTTTCTTGCTTTCTTGATCAGCACACAATACACATTAACAAAAGACTCACCCATTGTAAAACTTCTGAACACACATTAAATTTTACAAAAGAGTCATTGAATGATTGCCTGTTTTTCCATGAAATTAATGAAAACTTTCCATACAATAAATCCCTAGGAAAGAAAATATTTTATTTTTTTTTAAATGGAAGATGTCAGCAATTCCTAAAGAGTATTATATTTGCTGTGCAGTATATCTAGATCTCTAGCAGGAATCAATATTCTGACTTACATTTTTATGTGCCAGATTAGTCTTTATATTTGTTTTGATAGAAAAGCAGGCAACAGTCTATTTCATGGACAATAAATTCAAGATAGTAATGAGGAGATAGTATTGCCTCAGCTAACTGCACCCAGATGGAGGGTCACATATTTGACATAGTTCTAGTATGGTCCTTAATGAATCTATATATTTGATTAGAGTTACTGTCTTTTTTATGGCTCAAAATAGCTTTGCATGGAAAACTAGCCCATTTAAGTATGGTTAAGGGAATCTTTTTGCTGTAAAAGAAAAATAACCTTTAGAACTTTTCAAAAAAAAGTTTTTGGTGTTTTGTGAATTACTTTTGAAATTTTCCTGAAGTATTTAGCTTTTTTCAAAGCAACTAATTATAAAATTGAGCACAGGCAGATTTTCCAGCATCAGATTTCTTGATATTGCTAGTTGTTCTTCTTAGCTAATCTTGACTCTTTGCATCAGGAACATTTCATTCTGCAGTGTTACATATAAAAATCTCTCTCTTCTCCTTTCCTAAGTGGCATATTACCCTGATTTGAGAGCCCCATAGTGACCATTTTCTCTTTTCCTCTCAGACATTATCTTTGAACTTCCATTTTCCACACCTGCCTCCTTTTGGTGTGAGGGGGGCACCAATTTCTCTCTCACCTACAAGACCCATCAGATTTTTTATATTAGGCTGTTGTTCTGTCTTCCAGATTACCCTTCTATGTCTTCCAATGCTACTTATTTCTTCCCTCTCGCCTGGCATCAGTTGTCCAGTCCATTAAATCTAATTTTCTATCAGGAACTGCAACTGTGATATGAGTCTACTAAATTCTACATCTTCCAAGCAAGCTTTTATAAAAAGTATCAAATTAAATAGAATCCAAACTTTAGAAGTGCAGTCTTAGCCAACTTAGCAGAACTTCCATTGACTTCAGTGCGGGGTGTGTGTGTGTGTGTGTCAGGATTTCACCCTAGCATCATCAAAAATTTCAACACACAAAATAAGATTGGTCTAATAATTCAGAAAAATATATTCCTTACTGCTAATTTCAAAGATTACAAATGACTCATGCTCTATGCTGAGCCATTCTGTAATAAAATTACATGAATAACAGCCAATGCATTTCACACATGGAACCGGCATAAAATAAAAAATACTAGGATGTAATTTATAATTCTTTGCAAAATAACTGCAAAAAGCAATTTCCAGCTGACACAATCTTAGCTTGGCTAGGGAGCTGCTTCCCTCCTGGTTCAATCTAGCGGAGCTGCTGCCTACAGACAATGAGAATCCCAATTTGAGCTTCATTTTTTGCAACATGCAGGATGAAAATCAAGACCAGAAACTGCATGCAACTGGGGGTGAAAATGGACTCGAGACTAGCCTCACATTATACTGGAGCACAAACTTTTAAATCTTAAATCCTGTCTCTTCTTCCACAGCTGTAGAGGGCACTCCTTGCAGCAGAGTCACTGCAGGGATTGGAGCAGGATTTTAGGAGCGAGGGGTGGGTGGTGGAGGTGGGAGGCGGGCTGCATTCCTCTGCATATCACAAAATCCTATTCCATGTGTGATCCCTGAACATCTATGTGCAACAGCTCTTTGGGGTAGGCAGATCTGCTGCCAGGTGGATCAGCTTGGTCACTGACCCTCACATGTGCATGCATAAGGGTTACAAAGTTTATTCCAGGCCTAAAGCTAGAGTAACATCCATAGAGTAGTTCTGCTTGTACACCACATCCTGGGTGCAAAGAAAGACACTTCTCTCACTGCACCTGCCAAGATCTCTAGCGCCATCCCAACTGTGTAGACTGGACACTTGGAAAAGGATTTGTTCCCTGTTGCATCATCTCAACAATGCATTAGGGACAAACTACTGTCCATTTTTATTACTCAGGGATGCCTTTTAACCCTTGTTTTCATTTATATTCAGGTATTTTTGGAAGATCTTCTTTCACAATTCTGTTGACATGGAACAACTGGCATTATGCCTCATGCCATTCCATCTTTTGGATATTGCAAAGGATTTCCTCTAGGAATTTGATTATGCATAGCATCTCATCAGTAGACTACCAAGCCTTGTATTTTCCAAGAATGCTTGTTGTTTTGAAACACAATAATAGAAATACTTAAAGGATAAAACAAAACAAAAAAGAAAAAGAAAAAACCCTCTTTTCAAGTACTTAAAATAAGAAAAGAGCTTAAATAGAACATGGTACATGTATCTTTCAAAATCTAAAATTTAAACATGATGATGGAGACTGACTCAGAAATCTGACTGCTAGGCATCCCTAATTCCAGTGCCACAAAATGATATATCTTTTCAGCAAGTAGCAGGAGACTCTGAAACGGCCATTTTAATAGTAATTCAATTTTAAAAAACACCATTCCCAGTTTATGCATGTCCGAGAGAGATGGAATTCTCAGTAGGCATATAATGTGGAATGCACATGTTACTTTTCTATTGACTTCTCAGAAGCCCAGCTACGAGCACACCAGCTATGCTGAATTGAAAACAAAACTTTTAAAAAATAAAACTTTTTAACCTATCAATTTGGAGCCAAGAATAACACTGCCTGTCTGCCTATCCTAATTTGTAAATGTAATATTCCTGCCACCTGCCAATAAAATAATTGTAATCTGACTTTTCTCACTGTTCTTAACAAACCTCAATAATGGAAAACTAACTCCAAAACAAATCAATGGATTTCCATTTTCTCATTGTAATCACCATATTAGCAGGTTACAGGATATGATGTAGGTGAAGTCCAATGCCCTGGTTTGAACAAGTTGACATTTCTATAGCCCAATTCTCAATATGCTACTAAAGAGTACAAAAGTGTTTAATGTGACAGCAAAGTTCAGTTTTCAACCAGCTCTTCACTACAATAAATTCTGGAGTTCAATATCCTGCACTTTTTTTTTTATTTGAAGAGGATGAAGCATTATCCTCTCCAAGTGATATTAATCTATTTTGCTGCCTTAGCAGGGCTACATTAGCCAGGAAGCACTCTGCACACGTTTATATTTCTTAGCATAGAAAAGACTGCCAGATATAGCTCATTAAAATATATCAATGAATAATAACTTCTTCCTTTAAATTAACTAATATCTACATTTAATGAAGCTCAGTTTATAGTGATTTTTCTCACTGAAGTGCTCTTCTTCAGCCTAATTATGTGCACAGCTTTCAGACAACAAGGAGTGTCTTTAACATTAGATAAGAACCCAGGCTTTTATCTCAATCAATAGTCTTTAGCCTTTGAACTCGTGTCAGTGGAAGACCAGTCTGTCACATTCAGTTCTACCTGACCTCTTTCTTCTTAATGCACTCTGCCATTTACAGAAGAAAAACACAGAGATATACAGTATATAAGCAAGCAAAGTATTTAGAGTATTTTGTGTGTTGGGGGGATGGGATCCTTCAAGGCTGTAAAAATGTGTGACCGTAATGATGATGTTAAAATTTTCTTGTTTCCTTTCACTGGGCTTTGTGTATCTCAAAGGAGCCCCATATGGTGCTCTTTGTCCGTGTCATTACCTCGTTACAGCCTCTGTCTGCCAGCCAAAGGTAGAACGCTGCAGCTGTAGACAGCGATACAACTGGAATTGTCTAAGGTCAACAGTGCCGTAATTACTTTAAAATGTCAGCGTACAATAAAATACAACAGTTCATCTGGCAGAAAGCAAATTAGCTTTGACCATAGCGTAATTACCCTTTTCTCAGCACCATTAGAAGAGATCAAATCTCCACATTCAGTGTTTGAGGAAAGGCCATCAGAGTACACTCTACCTGACAAGGATGCACATTTGCCATTTTGAGATGTAATTAATTGTCCCTATAATAGAAATTTTTATATTTGACTCTGGAATTGAAATGTGTAATAACCTGGCTTCTTCAGATTAACCATTTCAACACCGAATAGGTATGTATTTCAAAGTAAAATCATGTGCTATCAGCACAGTAAAAATGTGTTATTCACTTAGATAATCATTAGGACTAATGCAAAGGTTTTTTGTTTTGTTTTAAATTACCTTGAACACATTGGGCTGGATTCTCATCAATACTGGTGTAAAACCAGACTAACTGGTGAAGCGAGAGGAGTTACTCTGGGCTTATAAAGGTGTATGTGAAGTTAAGATTCCGACCCATTATGCTTTACAATATGTAAAGTTCTGTACATAGGTAAATAAAAATTAAAAAAAAAAATATTGCCCACCTAAAGAAATTCACTGACATTCTTTTCGGGATGCTTATTTTCTGACTCATAGGGCTAATTTAAATGGAAACAGCAGTAGCACTTATTAAGGCTGATTTCAACCCTTGATCTTAATCTGAACTTCTGCCCTCATCTCTTACTGGTGGGTGGGGTTGAGAAAGACCCCCATCTGGAAGCCTAGGATTAATGCTCCATTTTAAGCAGAACTACCTCTTCTTCAAAGGCCCTGATCACTAATGGCATGGTGTACACACGTACCAGTGATAGAGTAATCTGATTAACTGGAAAACAAACAGTGAGAAGCTGACCAATGATAGTCCCTATAGGGCAAAGGGAGGTGCACTGCAAGCTGTTGACTTTCATTAATATTTAAGGGCTCTGAAGAAGCTCTAAGATGATTTTAAATGACTTCAAGTGTCTGAGCAGCATTTCCACTTATGTCTGGACGTGGATACACATGAAACAGCTGTTTCATATCAGAAGTCTCTTGTACAGTATTTAGGGAATTCCATCAAAATAAAGGCATTTACAAATTCTTGATGTTTTACTCGTTTTGCTGTGGGGTTTTTTATAGAATTTAAAATAAAAGCACATTCTTGAGGCTTCAGAATCTCCCTAGATGGCTTAGATCACCTAAAGGATCTTTGATATGGCCAATACTGTAATATTTGTCTCTCTCAGGCAGTAGGAATATTAGAAATCCTAACAAAATCAACTCTTTTGGAACCCCCCTATCTCTCCCGCCCACACACAGAGTGGATGCAAACAGAAGCTTTGAACCTGCTCCCATTGAAATGAATGGCCAAACAGGATTTCACACAGTCACAAATTTGCAAATTTGACTTTTTGCTTGGTTTGCAAAAAAGGCAGAAAATGCAACTTTCCTGTGTAGTTTTGGCTGTTCTCTTCCCACTGGTAAAGTAAACACATTTCACTCTGTATATGTGTGCGCATGTTAGTGGGATGTTACTGAAGATCTAATTCAGCTTTCCACATTATTGGATCTGTAGCTCAATCTTACTCATGTACTCATCAGCACGCACACAGTTAATGGAAACTGAGTGCAGTCAAGTGAGAATGTGGAGGAAAATACCAGACTAAATAAAACTAAATAATAATAATAAAAAGGTCAAAATAGTTCCTGGCTTTTTGTCCAATTTTAAAAGTCTATTGGTATAGATACATGAATAACAATTTAAAAAATCTGATATTGTGGAATAAAGGAGAAAATGACAGAGTGAAAATTGGATCCTAAATCTGAGGAGAGAAAAAGTATAGACGAATCAAAAATCCCAGACAATAATGAAGTAAGGGAAGGATAGAGGGAAAAAAGGATGAGGGGTGCTAAAAATGCTCAATAAAAGTTGCAAAGTTTCCTCTAAGAACTAAATCTTGTTGTGATTCAAATTAGCAGAGGAATTTCCACTGACTCCAATGTGACCTGTAAGAGTGGAAAGAGGGAAGAGTGGAGGCAGGAATTGTCATATGCTACTATAATGAGAGTAGTAATAAGGGAAGATATGAAAATGACAGCAATAGCATATCTTCCTGCAGCAGTTGTATCTAAAAAAAGGATTAAGAACATAAGAATGGTCATATTGGTCAGGACAATGGTCCATCTAGCCCAAAATGCTGTCTTCTGACAGGGGACAATGCTAGATGATTCAGAGAGAATGAACAGAACATGGCAATTATCGAGTGATCCATTCCCTGTTGTCAGGGCCCAGATTCTGGCAGTCAGAGATTTAGGGACACCCAAAGCATCGGGCTGCATCCCTGATCATCTGGCTACTAGCCATTGTTGGACCCATTCTTCATAAACTTGTCTAATTCTTTTTTGAATCCAGTTATACTTTTGGCCTTCACAATGTCTCTTGGCAACAAGTTCCACAGGCTACTTCCTTGTATTTGTTTTTAACCTTCTGCCTACTAATTTCATTGTGTGAGCCTGGGTTCTTGTGTTACGTGAAGGGGTAAGTTATACTTCCTTATTCACTTTTTCCATGCCATTCATGATTTTATAGACCTCTATCCCCCATTAGTCATCTCTTTTCCAAGCTGAAAAGTCCCAGTCTTTTTAATCTCTCTTCAGATGGAAGCTATTCCATACCCCTAATCATTTTTGTTGCTCATCTGTGTACTTGGTCCAATTCTAATATATATTTTTGAGAAACAGCAACCAGAATTGCATGCAATATTCAAAGTGTGGGTGTATCATGAGTTTATACGGTGGCATTATGGTATCTTCTGTCTCATTTTCTATCTTTTTCCTAATGGTTCCTAATATTCTGCTGAATATTGAGCAGACATTTTCATAGAATTATTCACTATGGCTCCAAGAGCTCTTTCTTGAATGGCAATAGCTAATTTAGACCCCATCATTTTGTATGTATAGTTGGGATTATGTTTTCCAATGTGCGTTATTTTGCATTTATCAATACAGTAACTTCTCACTTAATGTTGTAGTTATGTTCCTAAAATATGCAACTTTAAGTGAAATGATGTTAAACAAATCCAATTTTCCCATAAGATTTAAATTTAAATTTAAATGCAGGGGGTAAAGTTCCAAGGAAATATTTTTGGGCAGACAAAAGGCAGTATATACTGTACAGAACTGTACTGTACTGTGGTTGGGAAGTGCCCCTGGATTACCTCACACAGGCACAGCCCGCTGCAGGCAAGGATACTAGGAAGCACCTTTGCTACAGCAGCAGCAGCTTCCCCAGAAAAGAACAGGTGCCGACTTTACCGGGGGATGCTCCAGGCCCACCTCTTCCTGTTCTCGCTCCATTCCAGGCCCATCTCTTCCCACCCCCAATCCACCTCATCTCCAGAGCATGCTGCATTCCTTTTCCTTCCCCTCCCCACCCCAGAAAGTCCTAAGCGCCTCCAAACAACTGTTAGGCGATGCTTAGGACTTTCTGGGAGGAAGGGGCAGGAGCGGAGACACGGCACTTCCCCGCTCCTTCCCCTCTCAGAAAATCCTAAGCGCTGCCAAACAGCTGTTTGATGGCGGGAGAAGCGCTGGGAGGGAGGAAGAGGAGGCGGAGAAGAGGAACTCGTGCAATGCTCCCTTGTAAAGTTACTGGTCTTTCACAGAATCTTACAAGCAGTGGACAGAGCAGGCAGCAAAACAACGTTATAAGGGAGCATTGCATTGCTTTAAAGCATTGCATTGCTTTAAATGAGCATGTTCCCTAATTGAGCAATGATGTAACTTTGAAACAATGTTAAGTGAGAAGACGTTAAGTGAGGAGTTACTATATTAAATTTCATCTGCCATTTTCTTGCTCAACCACTCAGTTGTGTGAGATCCCTTTGTGACTCTTTGCAGCTTTGGTCTTAACTATCTTGATAATTTTGTATCATCGGCAAACTTTGCACTTCACTGTTTATCCCTTTTCCAGATCATTTATGGATATGTTGAATAGCACTGGTCCCAGAACAAATCCTTGGGGTAGCCCACTATTTACCTCTCTCCATGTGAAAACTGACCATTTGTGAAAATTACTTTGTTTCCTGTCTTTCGACCTGTTACTGACCCATGAGAGGATCTTCCTTCTTATCCTATGACAGCTTATTTTGCTTAAGAGCCTTTGGTGAGGGACCTTGTCAAAGGCTTTCTGCAAGTCCAAACACACTATATTCCCTGGATCACCCTTGCCCATATGTGTGTTGACACCCTCAAAGAATTCTAATAGATTAGTAAGGTATGATTTCCTTTATAAAAGCTGTGTTGACCCATGCCAACATGTTGTGTTCCTCTGTGTCTAAATTCTGTTCTGTCATAGTTTCAACCAATTTGCCTGGTACTGAAATCAGGCTTACCAGCCCTTCAATTGCCAGTATCACCGCTGGAGCCTTTTAAAAAATTGGCATTATATTAGCTGTTCTGCAGTTACCTGTTACAAAGGCTGATTTAAGTGATAGGTTACATACCACGCTAATAGTCCTGCAATTTCATATTCAGATTTATTCAAAAGGCTTCGGTGAATAACATCTGGTGCTTGTGCCTTATTAGATGAATAATTTGTTCCAAAACCACCTCTTTTGACACCTCAGTCTGGGGCAGTTCCTCAGATATGTCACCTAAAAAGAATGGCTCAGGTTTGAGAATCTCCCTCACATGCTCTGCAGTGAAGACTGATTCAAAGAATTCATTTAGCTTCTCTACAGTGGCCTTATCTTTCTAGCTCCTTCAGCACCTTGACTGTCCAGTGGTCCCATTGATTCTTTGGCAGGTTTCGTACTTCTGATGTACTTTTAAAAAATATACTTTTAAAAAATGCTGTTAGTTTTTGTGTCTTTTGGTAGTCTCTTTATATTCCGTTTTTGGCCTGCTTAATTATACTTTTACACTTGACTTGGCAGGTATTACACTCCTTTCTATTTGCCTCAGTAGGATCTGACTTCCAATTTTTAAAGGATGTGTTTTTGTCCTCACCACCTTTTTTAATCTGTTTAGCCATGGTAGCAGGTTTTTTTCCTTTTTTTTTTTAATCTGGGGGTGAACATTCCATGTAGCTTGCAGGCATTTCACTCTTGTGAATGTTCCTATTATTTTCCATTTAACTAGTTTCTTCTTTTTGTATGGGTCCTCTTTTTGAAGTTATATACTGTGGTGGATTTCTTTGGTATCCCCCTCCTGCCCCCTAGGATGTTAAATTTAATTCCAATATGGTCATTTTTACGAAGCAGTTCCAGTTGGCCCAGATGCTGTGTGCTGCTTAAGACTAAACCAAGAATTGCCTCTCCCCTTGTGGTTCCAGGACTATCTGGAATAGAAACAGTCACTAATACTGCTTTGATGTGTTATGATAGCAACCAAAGGAAGGTACACATTGAACTTGATTTTGATCTCACATACACCACGATTGGAAAAACATTGTGAATCCAATGATTTCAATTAATTTACTCTGGATTTACACAAATGAAAGTGAGATCGGAATCAAGACCTTTGGGGACACTGATATAGGCATACTGAAGTTAGACAGTAGCATGCAGTACCTGGAGATTCTGGGCAGTGCTGCATCACATAGGCATTCCAGGGTAGCTGTCATGATTTAGCTGGGCCCTAGGGCTATCTGAATTATGCAGGAGGCCACATACCAGGTGAGGATGAGGAGGGGACAAAGGTGGATTAAAGCCACGTTAGTGTTGGCATTCCCTCCGAAATCTTTTCCATTCAGTTTATCCAGAACACTTTGTTCATTTCTGGAAGAACACATCATCCAGTTCTCTAGCATCCAAAAAAACTCAGTTCGGCTCCAGATTTTGCCATTCAGATTCCTTTATTTGGCATATGCTGAGTTGATCACTCAAGCAGATGGGTAGGCATAGGGCATACTACATTTCCTTTATATACATTGTGGCAAATTGCCGGTACTGTTCTGCTGGGTCTCGCGCTTTCTCTTCTCTAGGGTAGGTTCAGGGCGCTATTGCTTGCCTCTGAACCAGTTCTTAATCACTCCCTAGTGTCCTTGGAGGAGGGAGTGGAGAGGGAGGGACCTGGGCCCGCCCTCTACTCCAGGTCCCAACCCAGGGCCCTGGGGTTGTGGTGAACCACTTGACTAGCGGTTTCTTCCCCTGGTTACTTCCCTCTCATACCGTCAGCTTGTGAAGGGCTTCTCGCCTCTCTCTCTATTACAAGCCGGGTGCCCTTACCTAGGGTTTCTGTTGGGCTTCCCAATCCACCGCAGCACTCCTCCAAACCTTTATCTCTCTGGACAAACTCTTTCTTCTGCAATCTGCACTCTGCTCCATCCAACTTTCTCCTTCAACTACCACACCCTGTCTGACTGAAGCAGGGGTTTATATCCATGACTGAGTCAGGTGCTCTACTTGAGTCAGGTGCTCTAATTGGCCACAGTTGTTCTAGTTAATCTAAAGCAAACCTTCCTCCCTTGGCAGGGAATAAGGCCCCCTGCTAACACTCTTATGCTGCCCTCTGGCCATGCTGTATCAAAACATTTACACATTGAATTGCATTTACTATAATGTTGCAATACGCATTTGGGGATTGGCTTGGTTACTTTGCAGGAACCAATCCCTCTGTAGCATGTGCTATGCATGCATTGTCCATGCTCAGCCTACTCTTAACCTCATCTCTATATTCCTAAGTTATCTTGTCCATTGTTAATAAATGCTTCCCTGCATGTTCTCCCTCTCATCTTAGCTGACTCAGACATTCCATCTTTTTAGCCTACTGATCTAGTTATTTATCTTGTCTAGCACAAATGTGCTGTTTTCAGTCTAATCATCTGTTTACCTTCCAATCCTATCCTCCAAGAAATGAGGCCTCCCTCCATGTGTTAATTACTCAATGCAGGCCTCAGCTATATTTAGTCCCCCTCCTTCCGGGCTCATTTTAGACGTGAAACACAGACTTTCGCCCACCTTGTGTAAATAGCTACACACACATACATAAAGTTACATGTATGTTCTTTTAAAACCTTCACAATTTAAAATTAGGATTGTATCATTTGCAGTCTTTTTTTTTAAATCCTCCTGTAGAGTTATATAGCATTCTGTTAAATTCTATAGGATGGTTAAAAATATAAGGTTATCATATTTTAGTAAATTCTATATGACTTTTCCATAGGAATGCATTTTACAGATATCTATATACAAGCACACACAGAAGAAGCTGTTTCACTATCCATTAGTCATGAATTCTAGAAGTTTCTTGCAAGTGCCCACTCACTGGCTGACTCTGCAGCTTTAGAATGAACTCTAAAGTTCACAGTTGTGAATAAAGGGTTTATTTTCTCCATGCATTTGTATATTCATGTTCATGCATGAGTCAAATAAAGAATAGACCCCTGAAGACAAGTACTGTGTTGTTTCTTTAAAATGATTCATAAAATGAATTTCATGCATATATTTGAAGTTTTCATTTAAATCCATCATTGACTAAACCCTGTATAGATACATATTTTTAATATACTGATTGAGTAGGCCAAAGCACTATGCAGAGAAGATCCACAGGACAGAAGAGGTATACATATGTAAGTTGCTCTTAAAAAGACAGGATAGAACCATAAGTCTGTGATACAGTCCCTGAGCCAGATCATCAGGAGGTATAAAATGGTATAGCACCATTGAAGGCAAAGAAATGATGGTACATTTTCATGGAGTCCACTATGGACCTCACACTGCATAAATAATATATGTCTACTGAAGTCAACAGAGCTAAGCTGATTAACCTCAGCTGAGGATCTGGCCCAATATGTTTTATTTCACATTGATAATTGACAATTTTGTAAAGGGCAAAAAAAAGCTAAATGCCAAGGGAAGGTCATTTCTTTACAAAAATATGATTCAGGGTCAAACATACAGATTATGTTCACAAATTGCCAACTTCAAAAGGAAAGAGAAACATTTGAG
This sequence comes from Chelonoidis abingdonii, assembly GCF_003597395.2. NCBI lineage: Eukaryota > Metazoa > Chordata > Testudines > Testudinidae > Chelonoidis > Chelonoidis abingdonii. The sequence continues at coordinate 60,635,016 of NC_133774.1, read as the reverse complement.
AATGTCACCCCCAGTAAATATAAAGATACAATGTACACATTGGTACACAACATTCATAAACCATCTGGCATTTTACTACCTGAGCAGGGGATGGATAACAATTAAAAACTCTGCATTCATCATATTGTTTTGTATACATAAAAAGTGATATAAGTTTCTTGAGAAATCCTGTCATACACAACATTAAACATTATTTACATTTAATTAGGCAAGATCAAATCCTGCAAAGTTAGTTCATTACATTTCTCCAAGGCCAGTTGTTTATGTAAGGACTGAATCATTAATATGCAGCTACTTCTATAATTATGAGGCTGTCAGATAAGAAACCTGCTGCCTAGGACAGATAAAGAAACTTGGAGATAGTCACAGATATAAGCTCCAATTTGCATTGCTACAGTATATGGTAAAGCCTTGCATGAAAATGTACAATCACGTTCAGATGAAAATACTAGACACACAAATGAAACAATGAATCCCACATTAATGTAGTTTGGACAGGGAAGAAAGCAGAAAACAAAATGATGAGAACTTTGTTCTGCAAAGTTTTCTTTTTAAGCAGAAATAGGTTTAAATGTTAAATTGCAGCATTAAAATTTCCAAAATTTGTAAGAGTGACACAATATTCTCTCTTTTGTTAAACAAGCTTTCTCATTGGGGCAGCTTAATTTAGGCAGCAGCATCCCTGAGCTGTATGACAAAAGTTAAGGGGGCCTGAGTATCCAAAAAGGGCACAAATCCAGGCTCCATGCTTCTTAAATGGAGCAAGGCACATATCACATTCTATCAAATATTTTATCTATAGCCCTCATCGCCATAATATCTTCCCACGTACTTTAGATATAGAGTCCACAGTGGACTCCAAAGAGTTTAATTCTCTTTTCTGGTTAGAAAGAAGCTCTTCTTGGAATGGACAACTTGGGGTATTCTTTTCCTATTTTTCTTCTTCCCTCTCCCCATCACTTCTTTCTAGTCATTAATGAAAAGAAAGGCCTTGCAGTGAGCCCTGAAGATGGTCCATCTTTAGATTAGGCTGACCTCTTCCAGAAACTCATTCCATAGATGAACCCTCCTCACCCAAGAATATATTATCTGTGGCTCTTACACAGAGATGAATAAAACTCAGTGTGAAGATTGTCATCTCCTAGAAGCAAGCCATGGGACGGACACCCGAGGGAAAGGAAATTCTGTAATGTTCTGAAAACCATCCACTGGGGATAGGGGCATGCACCAGTTCAGCCCTCAAACATGTATGACATACCCAAGATCCATCGGAGACACAGGGCCACTCATGCCTAGACTCTACACCTGCCTCTATTCCAGATCCAAGCTTCAACTGCCCTGGATCTCTCCATGTCGAGTCAGAAAAAAAGACTTTTAAAACATAATAGAGGATATAACTGGAAGCTCAGGGGGTAATAGGGAGACATTTTGCTGAAAATCTTTTTCTTATGTGACATGATATAGTAATTACTCTCACACAATTAGACCTCTCCATATGCATTCAGTACATGAGCCAAGTTTCAATATGGATTTTTTTCCCCTGGATGTTTATGAAGCTCTGAAGACAAAATTATGAACTGAAACAATTTTATGGTCATTAGTGACTACCTAGATAACAGAAAACATAGCAAAATGAGTAAGCTATCTAATTACTGAATTTTAAATTTATAAAATTGTGCTTTAAAGTACAATTTAAAGTTAAATTGTATATTTAAAGCCTATTTGAATTATATACACATCTCAAACACTTCAAAATTACCACTGAACTATAACATCCCCAAATCATTTTTGTCACGTGAACTTACACAGTTTGTCAAATTCAACTACATGAAATACATACATTTGTGTTTCCATCTCATTAATGATCCACTGACACTTTCATAACAGGAGTTTGACCAATATGCATGGTGAAATTTTTCCCCTCCTCCTAACAATGCGCAACATGCTGCTCTCCTTCCCAGAGGTATCTGCATTTCCATGACGTTGTACGTAGCTTGTAAAGTGCTTTGTGATATTATGCCAAATTAACCATAACTACTCAGGAAAATGCCCGGGTACCATAATGGACAAATCCATGCAAACTTAGTGTGTACTGGCAGTAAAATAAATAAATAAATAAATAAATAAAAACAAACAAAGGTGAGGCATAAGGAATGGGATAGAAAATAAAACAAAATATAATAATGCCATAATATATTAAAATCATATGTCCTTGCATAGAATATTTTGTTCAGTTCTGGTCACCCTGTCTCTAAATAGACACCTAAGACAGGAGGCTCAGAAACAGATCAAGAAAAGTTGTGGCATGACAAGACTTCAGTATGAAAACACTGTAAAGATTGGAACAGGAGATGAAAAAGGGGACATGGTAGAGGTATACAGAACAATGAATGGTATTGCAAAGCTAAAACGAGCCCTTCTTTTACCTTTTCTCATACTGCAAGAACAAAAAGACAATCTGTTAAAATGGAAGACAACTAATATAAAACTCATAAAAGGAGATCATATATTTAACTTGTGGAACTCTGACGCCAAATATCTTTAAGGTTAAGAGTTAGTAGGATTCAGAAAAGATTGTCTGGATATGTATGTGATTACCCAGAGCTACAAAGATAGAAGATATATAGATATTACATATTTACATAGCATGTCTAGAAAAATCTTTTCTGAAGCCTAATTACTCTTAGCCATAATGTAGAATACAGACACACACACACTCTATGGAGCTCAAGCCAACCACTAACTCGACTAGTTCCCCAATAGGCTGGTTATTCATAAGTCTCTGCTATGCTATTTCTTGCATATTTCTCAGAAACATCTACTGCAGATCCCTTAAGAGACTGGGCTGGATGAATGAATCCATAGTCTGATTCAGTATGGCAATTCTTCCATTGCATCTCCATCCATTTGTATCTCTCTTTTCCTGTCTTTTGCTCTTGAAGATGCAACTTGTTTCATAGAGCTGTTCCATCTCTCCAAAAATCCCAACTACCTCTTGTGGACAGCTTTCCCAACAGTGATACAAATAAACATTTAGGAAGAGGGACGAGCAAGCCACGAGAAGTTACCATGTGCAGAGTAAACGCAAAACTAAGTGCATGATCAATAAAATGAAGGAACACAAATAAAATTTCCTGTGACGGTCACAGTGGCCAGCTTAATGCAGAGCCAAGGAAAGCTACATCTCTCCGTATTTTTCTCAGACTTAACTATTTAGTAGAGATTTGAGCTCTGAGCTCACTGCTGTTTCCCCATTGGCTTACAATGACAAATGAGGCAAAGATCGTACCTCTAAGACATTAAGGCAGCAGGAAATTTAAAAACTGCTGTAGGCGCAAGAGGCAGTGGAGCTGCACTGCAAGCAAAGGTAACACTCACTACAAGATCACTTCCTTATGATCTCATTTGGAATGATCTCACTGTACAAGAACCAAGGTTTGAGCAGAGAAGAAGAGAAGGAAGAGACCAAAAGAGTCATTTTTACAGAGCTCCAATGAAACACTGGAGAGACTGATAGAGATTTTCAGTGAAGTTTTTCCAGATTCCCAACCTTTTTTCCCCTTTTTTAATTGAAGTGAACTTGCTTGCTGTATGGATCCTTCCCTCCTCTCCCCCACCCCGCCCCCAACCTCTCACAACTCTATTATTCTTGTGTGACTTAGGTTAACTTTCTCTATATCTTTTTTTAAAAAAGCAATCAGAACAAGATTAGTGTGTCTTTAACACAGTAATAACACATGCCAGCCTGCTACAGAATCTCTATGCTTACCCTTAGAGTTCTTATTACAAACCCACAAGTACTGTTTTTCTAAAAGCACCTTTCAAGTTATCTGCCTTTTACTAAAATGTGACTGCTACTGTGTACTTATTTTAAAAATGGCTTGACAGAATTGCTAATGTTCTCATTCCTTCAGGATATTCTCTAATACTTGTAGCCTTTTCATGTTTCTAATTAGGCTAGTAATGGTCCCTGAAGTTAAACCAATTAAAATTATTTACTGTGACACATAGTGTGGAGATAATTATCTGATATCTGAATCCAACTTCTGCTTACTTCGCAACATTACTTAATAGAAAACAGCAAAACTGATGTCCATGCTTTCATTTTACTTGTCTACCAAATGTGTTTGCCCTATAGCAAACTGCTTAAATAAAGCATTAAAATCTTTGTGGTGCTAATCAAAATGCTTAAAATCCACTCACACTTCCTTTATAGTTCTGAGACGCGTATAAAAACCTCCTACACATTACCTTTTACATTATGGTTGCTGACCAATGTAGTATTACAGCTACATTGTACACAGATAATGCAGCTTCTGCAGTTTCTGAAAACAGTTCATTTTCCTTTTTTCCTCTTAGAAAGAAGACACACACACACACACACACACATCTAAAGACTCAGGCTTTTTAAGGCTTATAAATGCAGTTTTAGAACATGGCAAGGTGATTCTTTCTAGTCTAAAATGCAGCTTTACTCCCTTTATAGTAATCAGGTTTTAGTTATCATCCTGGTTTTTTTTGCTTGCCATGTATTTTTCTGGGAAAGGGGGGAGTTAAGGGGAGAATGTACCAAAATGAATTCCCCACCTCAAATAACTAATGACTTCAGAGTTAGCCAAAGTTCACTGTGGCTTCACTGAAATGCTAAAATCTCATAGGAAAAACAAAACAAAACAAAGTAAGTAGATTAACTCATGATACAATTTTTTCATTAAAGACTGGCTAATGCCACATGGAGAACTACAATTAATTAATTAAATAAATAATGAATGTAAAGACAATTCTCCCTAAATGCAGAATACAACTGGTTTAAGAGTTCAAATGGAAATTTGAGCCAGCCACAGAGCCATCTACTGCGCTTCAATCTGCCAAAATTAAAATACTGCAAGCTGCAATAACATTCTGCAACCTCAAGTGACAGCCCCAGAACAGCTCCACACTACCAGACCCCATTCCCATATCATGGGCATCAGAAGATGCTGTGTTTAGCTTTGCAAGTTGTCTAAACATTGTGGCCAACAGCAGAACCTGAAACCTAAACAGAAAATCTCTAGGATCGCCTAATTTCTAATGTAGTGCATTTTCTGCATTTATCTTTTAACTGAAAATGTGTGAGAGAATTTAGTGCCCAGGAAAGTTGGACTGACAACTTTGAAGATTGAGTCCACTATTTATATGGCAAACACATACAAAATAGGCAGCAACACAGCACTTTCCCCACATTGCCCCATCCATACAACAATCCTGCTGTGGATGTTGTATGGACGGGCTGAGGTTAGTTCAGTGTTTCATGCTCAGTCATTGGCCTCTCTGGCTACCTATAAAAGTGTCAGCTAAAAGTTTGTCTACACAGTGCATTAGTCGACCAGAGGGGTGTAAATTACAGTGTGCACTAGCTTGTTGCACACTAGCTGGCCCATATGGATCCTGCTGGCAAGGTCTAAAAGTCCCTGAGTGCGTATTAGGTAGTTCCAGTTCTATTTAATACACAGACGTGAACTTTTAGTGCATGCCAGCAGGGTCCATATGAGACAGCTAGTGTGCAACATGCTAGCCTGCACTAGAATGTACCCCTCTGGTGCGGACTAATGGACTGTGTAGACAAGCCCAAAGTCTATCTTTAGTGGTGGGTTTGGTCGCTCTTTTCATATAGAACCTAGAATCGTTATATCCTATGTTAACATTTTTGGTCGCTCTTTTCATATAGAACCTAGAATCGTTATATCCTATGTTAACATTTTTGGTCACTGCTTGCTTGGGTTGGCTGTACTATAGGATCTACAAGTAAGAGTCACAATGTCCCAAAATCCATCCCTGGAAGGATTCAATTTCCCCTTCCCCCCTTTTTTGATAAAAACAAAGGAATAAATTCTTATACATTACATAGCAATAATCTAAACTGAAATATATCATCCAAAGATGCTGTTCTACATTGCCATTACCTAGATGCTTCCCCTTCTCCTTTAGTCCATTATAAAGTATCTCATGAATCTCAATGACAACTGCAAAGCTGGACCAGCTATAAAGTAACTAAATGCATTTATTAATAAAGCTTAAATCTAACACTGATCTTAATTTATAATTATATAGGTATTGTGTAAAGCAAGATCTTAGAAACTTTTTTTGTACTACATTACATTAAGTTGTTAAATTCATCATACTGCATGTAGATATCAAAGTGCATACACTGATTTGCAATGTGTTTATATTTCCTTCCCTTGGCTATATTTACTTCTCCCTCCCCACACACCTACTTCTTTATTTGTAAGTATTTGTAGTGTATTTTTATTTCACGGTGTGAGTAGATTGTGGCAGTCACACATAGCTTATAGTAAAGGGCGGTGCTGACATGCACCACCTCAGACAGAGTACATGAACACAACGACTTTTAAGGAGTGCAACGTACTGCCCCCACATGGCTGGTCATCTCTGCTGGCATGTAGGGGTGGTTAGATTGGAGCCATAGCTCTGCCCACATTCTGCCCTCTTTTTGGCAAATTGCTTTGGGAGATCATGGGAGGCAGGACCACCAACAGAAATTCTGGGCCCCAGGGCCAGGGCCATCCCTGGGAGGAGGGGCAGGGCAGAAGTGATGAATCTGTCACCCCCCACACCAGCCTGCGGGGCCCCCCAAAGCACCCGGAGTGGTCTTGCATGCTTATGTGTCCTGCGGCCTGCCTGGGCAATTTAAAAGGGCCCCGGGCTCCCAGCTGCTATGGCAGAAGCAGCCCCCGGGCCCTTTTAAATTGCCTGGGCCCCTGGGCAATCGCCCCCATTGCCCTCCCCTGTCGGCGGGCCTGACAGGGTGTGTGTGTGGGGGGAAGCATATCAGAAGAAGCCTGATCTTCTCCAAGTGCAAGTGTTACCCATGCCTGTTTGTGCAAGTGTAACCCATTGTGGTACTCTGTCCCCCTCTAGTGATAGCTAGGCCAGATAGAGGTTGATGAGCCTGCTAAAGATGTGTCTTTTCAGGGTGGAATGTAGGGCAGAGGCTGTCAAGTTCATCACTCGGGATGACTCTCTCTTTGGGTGGGGAGGAATTGGGCCGGACACAGAGCAATAGCATGGGGCTCCTGCTGATCTGAATTCCCTGTTCTGCTCCCGGGCACTGAGCCACCCTGGCTGAATTGTCTGAGCAGAGCAGAGCAAGACACACATCTTTAGCTAAAGCTGTAGCAGGCTCATCAATCTCTAGCTCATGCAGAACAGGCTCATGTGTTAAGCTCCAGAGATCCCAGGTTGGATCCTGGCCAGTACCAACCGGGGTCTGTCAGCAGTACACAGGGCTATAATTCTGTGTAGGTCTTGATGGGCAACACAAGGGAAGGGGCCTGCTTATCTTTTTCCCTACCCATTGCTAGTTATAATATAGTCCAGTTGTCTACATTACATTAGTCAACCATGCTTGGGATGTTCCACGGTCACTCTTTGGCAGGGGGTGGACTTTATATGTGCATCTGAAAATTTTCTGTTCTCTGGATCTGTCACTTCTCTTTTATATCAATGAAAATGGAGCTTTCTCCTCACCCACCCACCAGTTAAACAGAAGCCAATGGCTTCTGAAGTCACAGGGCTAAATCCTATTCATGTTGCTCAGATCTGGGGTCCTACATAACTCAATTGGCTACAGCTATATAACCAGGGCCAGCGCTTCTATTAGGCGACCCTAGGTGGTCGCCTAGGGCTCCAGGATTCGGAGGGCGGCATTTTGTGCGCTCCCCACAGGGCGCACAGGAGCTTCCGGTTCCGCTCCCATTGCGCCAACGAAGAAGGACCTTCTGCTGATGTGCCACGGAAAACAGCGGCAGGCAATTGAGCAGCTCAATGACTGCCGCTGTCGCCTATGGCATTTCAGCGGAGTGTCCTTTTTCGGTGGCGCAATGGGAGTGAAACCGGAAGCTCCCGCGAGCCCTATGGGGAGTGCACAAAATGCTGCCCCTTGAATTCTGCCTAGGGTGCCAGAAACCTGGTGCCGCTCCTGTATATAACATCTTCTATTTGCTCTCAAAATAACCATGAACAAAACATTTCACGTTAGAAGTACCCCACAAAACCAGAAACAAAAGATACCGCTTTCATATTAACGACTTGAGTAATAAAAATAAAACAGAATAATTGAGATGGCATGCAGAATTATTACTAAATATAGCATATGCCAGTGTTTTCAATGTGGCACCAAGTGGACTTTTACTGAATAATGCAAATAGACATTTTTAATAGGCATTATGGGGAAATGTCATATTTTGGAAAATGTTCCCATTCCTAATAATGAGGATCAAGCTAGCTTTTGGCCACTAAGCCAGTATGTACATCTTAATTTATCGGATATAATTTTTTTTCCTACATCTTGTCAGTGTTAACTAATTCAGATACTTAGACTCTTTTATCTTACTGATCACCAAAGCGAATTAATTCTTATCTATTCACGGTGCTATTGAGAGCAATGGAATGTGCGCAAATTCCTGGCACCAGTTAAAAATTCCTCAGTCTTCACTTTGTAAAGTTTGCTCCTATGCCCTTTTAGACAATGACAAGTTGTTAAATGTAAAACTAATTATCATTTTAAAAAAAAAAGACAAAAACTACTTCCTCCCCCCCAAAAAACCATCATTAATCAATAGCACTTGGTTTCACTGGGAGCACTCTTCTGCAGAGTTTATTCCTTGTTGCTTTTTCCACTGTAACTTCCAAATGGGTTCATTTTTAGCTGTTGTTCAACAACTTGTGAACATATAAAAAGATTACAAAGCTAAAACCACTTGGATCGCTGATGAGTTTTTCAATATCTTCCCCTAAAAAGTGGGCTTACTCTGCCACTCAAACTGATGATGGGAGAGGAGAGACGGAGCTATAGAGGTTTGGTGGCCCCAAAGTTAATAGTGTTACACTGCAGTAAAAAACAGTAGAAGTGAAGTCAGAATGAGACCCTACTGCAAGAAAAGGTATTGTTATGTACTACTGAGTGAGGGTTTATTATTACGCATATACAGCTTAGGTAGGTTATGTTTGTTGTCCAGATTGTAATGAGCATAAAGATCACAATAAGCTTCAGTAATGTTTGAACCTAACCAAAAATTATCCTGATTCAAGGCTGACAAATCTTTTTCTTCATGGAAACAGCTACTAGGCTGCTTAGACAGGCTAGTCTCATCGTTAACATGTTCTAGCCTGCTTTTGGACTGATCTTGCATGGTGCCGAATTTCCTCAACTCCCACTGAAAAAAAATATAGTTGAGATACTCAGTCTGACACAACAGCCAACTCTTGGATAGGCAAAGCAGCATTCCCAAGATCAAGAAGATACAGGCAGAGTGAGAATGACATGTTAGTGGAAAATTAAGATAACAGTAAAGAAAAGGCGCCTGTAAAATCTTCAAAACTGTAGATGGACTTGAATTATGGATCTTTCTTGCATTATATTAACTTTTCTTTTATCAGAGCAGCTACAAGTGACAACCTAGCTAACCGCTATGTTGCTAATTTGGGTTTGGAAAAAATGGAATAAGTGCTTGAGTGTTATGGACAAAAAAAGGCTGAAAGGAAAGGATCTTATATCTTCTCCTATTTCAGCAATTCGCAACTAAGACTCTAAAAGTGATAATCGATTTCTCCTAAAGCATTGTTGTTTCAAACTGAGTAATAATTACTATCCTGAAGTTTACAATAATTTGTAGAAGGATTTACTTAAAGGGATATTACCATCAAAAAGTAGGTGCGAACTTCAAATTTTAGAATCACAAAATCATAGAATGGCAGGGCTGGAAGGAACCTTGAGAGGTCATTTAAATACCTATCAGGAATGGTCCAGATTTATTTAGTCCTGTTCATTTGGTGCAAGGGGCTAAACTAAATGACCTGTCAAGGTCCCTTCCAGCCCCATACACTGAGGCAGAATCAAGTAAACCTAGATCAGTGGTTCTCAATCTTCCCAGACTACTGTACCTCTGAAACATGAGCCCTGCCATGTGAAGCTGAAGCCCGAGCCCTGCCACCCAGGGCTGAAGCACGTAACTTAGCCTTGAGGGGCCCTTTGTGATGTGGAGTTCTGGGAAATTGCCCTGCTTCCTCCCACCACCCCCTGCCCCTGGCCCTGCATTTACCACCCCCTTAAACCCATCCCACAATCTTTAGGCCCCAGGTTGAGAAACACAGATGCAGATGAGTTGATGTACCTCCTGGAAGACCTCTGCATACCCCTGGTTGAGAACCAGTGACCTGCACCATCCCTGACAGATGTTTATCCAACCTGTTCTTTAAAAACCTCCAATGACAGGGATTTGTGAAAACAAACTTTTAAAAAAATGGACCAATACAAATATTTCCATGAAAAAAAATCCTAAGGAAATAAAATAAATACCTGCATTCTTTAAAAATTAAAGGTTGCAGTTCTAAGCACCTGAAAATATAAATGACCCTAAACTAAAGTAAATCTGACTTCACTGATTTGTATTGTCCAAGTTAGGAGTGTGGAAGTAGAGAAAGAACTGACAGGGACTTGAACAAGTAGGGCTCCATAGCGAAAAGTTGTAAATTTAAAATTCTGTAATTAATAACAGGTAAAGAAATGTATTTACAAGTAAAGGGACAGAATACATCTCTGAGAAGGAGGTGGTGTATAAGCACCACCATCACAGGAGTAGCTCTGGGAAACACTGTTCCTCAGAGAAACCTCTGAAACACAGTTCCTCTCCTACTTCTTCCTTGCTCCCCAAGGGAGTCATTTACATGCTTGATGGACTGGAGGGCAATTGAGTGTGTGGGTGGGGCCAACCACTCCCCATCTACTCCTTGCCCTCGAATTCTGGGATACAAGAAAGGTGTTCATACTCCTGCCAACTTCCCTATCCAAGTCCAAGATTATTATCTGACCCTTTAAAGTGGCCCAGGGTCACAGAAAACAAGGTTGTGTCTGAGGAAAGTCTATGATGGATGGGCATAGGGGTAGGTGGGTCGGCCTTGCTAAACATGATGCAGCACTCTAACTGGCACACATAATGCACATTATCAGTCATGCTCATACAGGGCTATTTACTTGTACATTTTTTGTCCCCTCCCCTCACCAGGACATGGTGCAGCTCACTGAAATGCTGATTGGTAGAGTGGTCATAAACTGGGAGTAGTTTTTTATGTGGATTTTGGATAGGAAGTAAGTCTCATGCATTTAGTTTGGTTTCTCTTCTAATCCTTAAAATTTCCAGTTAGCCACTGGAGGACAACTTGTCAAACTTGGTCACTTCTTTGATTTAAGTGCATCCCCAGCAAGCCTGTCAGTGGCCTGGGTTCAGTCAATAAAACACACCTCTAAGGGCAAATTCAGTTCATTTTAATCATGATATCTACTTTGCATCTGTTCTTTATTGAAAAACTTCTCTCAAAGGAAGAAATGGCATTATAAATGTGTCCCAGTCCTAAATTATTTTTATAAAACTAATGAAATTTCCTCACTGGGCAATGATATCCCTTTCACTTCAAGACCTCTTCATAAACTCTGCTGAGATGGACTAGATAAATCTTGCTTCAGGGGCGTGAGCACCCTCAATTCCCATTGACGTCAGTAGAAGCTCTCAGTTCCTAGAAGAATACTCTAATCTTGAAACCCACTATTCCATACCTTTTTCCTTGGAAGTCTAGAGATAACAGTCTATAGATAACAGCTCCTACACAGAGCCCAGTTTTAGATTCCTATAGAATTTATTCAATCATCCTTGTCCATAATTTCACCACCAGTGAACATTTCTGTTGTGCTATCCTAAAGTGATGTGCTTGTGAGTTCAAGTCAATATCAGCAATCACAAAAGACAGTATTTTTAGCAAAAGAACTAAAGGGAAATCTCTCCAAACTGAAGCAGGGGGTTTACTATGACTGTTACATATATCACAGTAGACACAATGGAGTGAGTTTTCTACCTGCAGCTTTTTCTGGAATTATGGATGGTCTTGCTTTGCATATTAGCATTACTCTAAATGCAGGTCTGGGCTATCGTGTTTTTGGTTGGCTGTGGTAGTGACATTAAAACAGAATAAAGAAAAACAAAAACTAATGTGAATATGTGAGAACAGACCCATCTACTCTTGTTGCACACATTCAGAAAAGTTCATATACAGCATTTTCTAGAACAGTTTGAAATGTAGTACTTGGGGGGTGAATTTGGGAAAAATTACCTTTTCCTTGGTTCTACAGAACAACAAAATGTCTTGGACTATGATTATTATGACAAAATGGTCTTGAATTAATGTTTTCCAACTCCTTACTGCAACCCTCTCTTTAACATCATTATGGCCACAGTTTCTAGAAGTATGGTCTTGGCACTCCCTGTAACCTCAAGCATATGTAAAGTAAAGGAAAAATTTCTAGAGAAGACATGTACTCCGAGCACTTAAACGGCTATACAGAAACTTCCTGCTAGTGTGTCAATGGTGCTGTGGCTTTTATTCTATCTAGCAGTAGTGTAAAAATACCTTACCCTAACTGGTAGTCTTATTTGCTTTGCTCTCTTCCCCCTTTTTCCCTACCAATTTTTATTTTCTCTCTTCAATTCACAAAAGCTCAGCTCCAATGTAACATTTCCAAAAATGTCTTTGTTAACCTAGCTATAGAATTGAGTAGAAAGTGAGTCGCTTCTGAAGATCAAGTGATTTACCCAAGGTGTCACACATTGAGTCATAATATTGGCAATATCCAGGTTAAAATCTACCCCCCACCCTTTAATCTAACCATTACACAATGAATCCTAAAAAGGCTGAATTGTAAATTTTAAAATAGTTTCTCTGCTGCAATTCTATATTCCATATTTCAGCCTTAGTGCTGTTTTACTGGGTGACAAATACCTGAAATCCAACGTTTATAAGGGAAATGGTCAGTCACTTAAATGGAGTACCATCTATCGGCACCACTATAATTATTATAAGTCCAGCATCTATCCACAGGTCTTTTAAGCAAACTGTAGAACTTATCAGAATGTCACCGTTCATGCATTTCACTAACAGTGTGCAAGCCACAGGCCTTTAAAAGAAATCACGTGGTGACTTTGCAAGAAAAAAGAATCCCTTTGGGGGGCGGCAAGTAGGGCAATTTGCCCCAGGTCCTGCAGGGTCTTCGGCAGCATTTCAGCGGTGGGGGGCCCTTCAGTCGCTTCGGGTCTTTGGCGGCATTTCGGCGGGGGGGGCGGCCTTCAGTGCTACCAAAGTCACAGATTGACTGAAGGGCCCCCTGCCACCGAAATGCCGCCAAAGACCTGAACCGCTGCCAGGTGAGTACAAGTGCTGCAGCTCCCCCGCTTTGCCCCAGGCCCCCTGAATCTTCTGGGTGGTCCTGGCAGCTTTTAATTCCCTGCATACAGTGCTATACATTTCTTGACCAATTAGTGAGTGGTTTTCAATGAAATCCCTTCAAAACATATTTTTACACACACACACCTCTCTCTCCACAGGAAAGCACAGAACTGGAGCTGAATATTTGTACTAGTCCATGGGAAAGTAATCACTTGCTCCTCAACTGTACGTTTACTTAGACAATAATTGGACAATACTTGTCACTGTATGGAGTGGCTCATGACTGTGAGTTGCTTACCCTCAAGGCAGGCTGTCAAAAATGGGGCAGATACACCAAACTGGTGGTGTGCTCTGTAATTAAATTTCACCAAACTCATAACAAATGTGAATTCCTGGATCACTATAAACTATCTTGCCATAGAGTCACGGATGGTCTACTTAGACTCTCCAGTCTATCTTGACATAGATCCTACACCAAAGACAACACCTGTAGGCAATCCTGTAATAAACTATCAAATGGTTTATTAACGAGGAAAAAGGAATATGAGCTATTTCCAGTTTAAAGCAAGCAAACATTCACACACCAATGAGATACCATCTAAATCCTAAGATTTACAGAGTTGTAGTGATCTGTCAATTCAATGTGTCTCAGGGCAGACCCAGGAGGCAGCCCTTAGGGATCTCTGGTTTTAAGTGATTCAAACAGCCAAAAAGAGATGCAGTTTCTTCTTATAAGATTTTTATTCCTTTCCCCCAGAATTCAAGATGATGGGACAAGTTCATATGCACATCTCCTCTTCATGTGTAGAGGGGAGCAATCAGCAAAGTTGTTTGTCCTGTGATGTTCCATGTGTAGAGGGGAGCAATCAGCAAAGTTGTTTGTCCTCTGATGTTCCACAATGGTTTGTGTGGTGTCTATGGGCCTTCTGTTGGGCAGGAGATATCACCTCCTGTAGCAAACCAGTATTTCACATGTGGTAATGTTTCTCTCCTGACTGTGGGGGTGAAATAGAGGTGTTGGGGCTTGGGTCCCGGCCACCAGCCCCACGCTCCACTCCCTGGCCGCTGGCCCAGCTTCCCAGCCGCTGGCCCTGTGCCCGAGGCCCTGCATCTGGGGCCCCACTCTTGGTCCCATGCCCAGGGCTCTGATCTTGGGGTTCTGGCCCCATGCCCAGGGCCCCACACCCAGCCCTCACTCTCAGGGCTCTGCTCCAAGGGTCCCAGCCGCTGGCCTCATGGCTGGGGCTCTGATACTGGCCTCGCATGCAGGGTCCTGGCTGTGGGCCCCATGCCTGGGGCTCTGCTCCTGGCCTTGTGCCTGACCCCAGCCTTTGTCCCTTACCCCTGTCTGGGTCCCCACCCCATCCCAGAGTCATGGCACTACTCCCAGCCCCACCCGGGGTGGGGCAGGCAGGGGTAAGGGGGCTAGCTTTCAGCACCTCCACTATTAAAAGGGTTCCAGCACTACTGGCTATAGTTTCAGAGCAAGTACTTTTACAGATACAGAGCAAAAGTTAAAATATTACTTATAACACGAGATGTAGACATTATTTGTGAGATTAATGCATGCAGCAATCTACAAGTATTTCATAGAATCTAAGCACTAAATACATTCTTATAGGTCTGATACCTATTTTGGGCAAAACTAACATACAGGTGACCAGGTCTGGTCTCTAGCTACAAGGCTGTCAGGTCTTAGCTAATGCCTGCAGCCTGGGCATTAGTGTATTAGTGAAGTATTAGTGATTGTCATATAGCTCTAGTTTAAATGTAGCTTCTATTTACAACCCTTCTTTTTTTTCCCGGAGGCACATAACTTTCTGAAGTTATGAACTGAAATTTTCCATATTGGTTTTGCTCAGAGTCATATTATTATTTTGGGAGGTGGCCAGGTGGAAGCTGGGAGGTTAAAAGTAGCAGTAAAATCCATAAGTTCATTTTGATTTCTACAAATGAAAATCATATATTTGTCTTACACTTTTGGATAAAACAATTCTTAGTGGTATTGTTGTAAATTGCAGTGTTTTGGAGAATTACTGTTGAATACTGCAGACCTCTTATTTAATAAAATAAACATTTTGTGAATCAAATCAATATTAGATTAAGAATCGTGTTTGATGCTGATGATCACCCTTTTTTCCCCTCTTATTCTTCACAGAAGAAGGGACAAAAACTCTCTTGCTGAAAACCCAACCACTAACTCACAGAAGAATGTTCCATGATAGGCAGATTATTCCATAATTGTCCACTATTCTTGCAACGTCCTCTGTTAGAGACCAGATATTGCGCCACTGCCTTGATACTGTATAGGACTTCCTACGTTCCAGATACAGGAACTTTTTTTTGACTATTCTCAGATTGTTTGGTGACACAGAGAGGTAGGTGGTTTGAACAGGCATTTCGTTCCATCCCATTTCCAATTACAACTCTGTTCTCACTCCTGACTCCTTAGAGATTTTTTGCCTAACAAATCCTAAGGATTTTTATTTTTAAACTTTAACTTGTATTTTCATGAGTTCTAAACCACATTGGCAAGTTCATGCAATTTTATTACTCACTTGGCTCTGTATTTTCTAGTTGTTAGCTGAGGTGTTCAGCATGTTTCAGTTGCCCACTCCCCTTCTGTCTGATCCAGCATCTGAGCCAAGCACTGTGGGCACCCATGGTGTGAACTTGGCAGCTGTGCAGCCCAGATGCTGAGCTCTAGCATGTAATTTTCAAGCAGCAGCATCTGGGTGTTTGGTTGGCCTTTTATCTGGCTTATGCTGACTGTCATGGTGGCTGTAGAAAGTCTGTGAGGCTGGCACAGGATTATTCTGTTGGTCTATCTTGTCCTCCCAAATGCCATTTTCTTATTCATTCACATTTAATTGTCATAAATTTATCACCCGCTATAGGTCCAAATAAAGGGCTGAAGTAAATTCTCCTTTGTGATCTATGTATGGTATGGAACCTTTATATACAGCAAAGGCTTTTTTTCATGCTCCTACTTTATATCCTTAACACAAGAACAAAATAATAGCCATACTGGTCAGATCAATGGTCCATCTAGTCCAGTATCCTGTCTTCTAACAGTGGCCAGTGCCAGATGCTTCAGTAGGAATGAATAGAACAGGGCAATATATTGAGTGATCCGTCCTCTGTTGTCCAGTCCCAGCTTCTGGTGTTGTGCTTATATTTGCTAGTCGTAATCTCGATGTTATCATGTTTCCATTTTCTTTGTAAATCAGGAGCAAAACCATAATAAAATTATTCAGTGGTTAGCATACGTGTGCACGAGACATTTCTTTGTGATTATAGCCCTAAGCTCTACTGCTTCTAATTTTAGATCCAGACCATCACAATCCAATTCATATCTCATATTCCATATTCATTGTTTGAATCAAAGAAAAGGCTATTATAGCTAAATCAGTGGAGTTTTATCTTTTAATCAGAATAGTACAACAGCAGGAGTTTCTGTTTTTAATCCAACTCTTCTGGAAATAAGAAATACTTATTTGTTTTATGGCCTCTCCAAAACAAGACCATATGAAGTGGTTTGTAAAAGTTCTCTTAATTCCTGTTCTTCTCTGCCTAAAATAAAATACAATTTTCCCAGAAATTAAACATTTGTCTCAAATGCCCTCAAATTGGAAAAGACCAAGATTTCTTCCCCTCTCTGCTTTTTCTGGACCACTTCATGCATTTCTCCTGGATATAACAAATAGTTACAAAATAAATGAGGGTCCGAACACAGTCACTACAATAAGTAAAATGATGTATTTGAATGGGAATTAAATTAAGCTTCAGTAAAGCAGCAGTTTACTCTTACATTGAGTGGGGAAGTGGATTTCTCCTGCCCGCCAGCATCCCCTTTTGTTTATAGCTGGCTTGTGTGAAAATTAAAAAACATGTATATATGCTGGATGTCCTTACTATGCAAAACACAACTCCCTGTACAGTAAGATATGTGGCACCTATCTCACAGAAAGGAGCTTGCAATCCTGTTCATTAATTTTATCACTAACATAAACTTTTAATATGCATATGATCAGTATATGGGACTTCCAGGGCAGCTTAAACTGACTGTAACCTGTAATTACTGTTCCTGTACTTTATTATAATAATCTGATTGCAATTATTCAGCGATTTTAATACAAGCCCTGAGCTACATAACAATAATTCAAGTGCAGTGATTAGAAACATGTTTCTGTTTGGCTGTGAAACAATGTTTTAATCCACACTGGTTCAGGGATCTGGCTACAGTTTTGTTCATGTAATTAGGGCACATTTATACAGTCAAATAGAATTACTTTAGTTTGAAGTGAACTTAATTCATGCAAAGACCCTACATAAGTCAAAATAGATCATAAGCATGATTCCCTTTTATCCAAGCAAGGCAAAGACAGCAGTAGAAGCCTGGTTTGACCATTACAGTAAACTATGCTAATTTTCATATGAAAATGCAGAAGCACATGGGAAAATTGGAGAAACCAGTAGACTGCAATGTGGTAGACTCATTTTACTAGTGGTCCAGAACTTTCATTTAATATTTTATCATTTGATGTCCTGGAAGGGCTCATAATTTAAGCAGATAATCAGGAGTATTAACCCAACTACAGAACTATTCCTAGAAGAAAACTTTGAAAAAAAATGCTAAGTAAACACAGAATATGAAAATAGGTTACTAAAAGGAGAGGTGTCATTTTGTTCATTGTCCTTCCTGGCATCAAAACCCAAGATGAAATCTCCCCTATATAAATTGAATATAAGAGGGAATATCATACAATTTCATAACTTTATCATCTTTAGAGTCCACTAAACAACAATATGGAATGGAAACCTTGACTGGACCTGAAGATGTGAACCAAAGAACAATACTCCTTGACAATTCAGTGTAATCTAACAGTAAAGTGATATAGTAGTTCCAAATTAAAGAGGCATTATCTGAACATGCATGAGATATCATAAATCAAGGAGAAGACATTTTTTAGACACTGTCTTGAGCTAGTGAAAAAAGTATACTAAAGCTAAATATGTGAAAGTTATTGCACCGGCTAAAGGGGTGCAAGAACCAGACCCAATGGACTTCCCTTGAGAAGCGGAATCTTAAGGCTCTGCAACCATATGTAACAAGCAGCCAAGTTTACTTCAAGGTGCTTTAGGATTCAGAAAAAATACAGCAGCAATATGCAAAACCAAGAGAACTCAGATTGCTCTCTCAAGGCTCTGATTGCAGCAATAAAGACAAGATTATCATCACTATGAAATCACGTATTACCATTAACAAAGTTATATTAGTACTATTAGTATTATCATAGCAGCAGTGGCCCCAACCAAGATTATGGCACCTGTATGAACACATGTAAGAGACAGTCCCTGTGCTGAAGACTCTACAGTCGAAACCGAAGAGACGGACAACAGGAATGAGGAGAACAGAAATTAAATGACTTGCCCAAAGTCTTACAGCAGATCAGAGGCCAAAGGTTTCCTCACTCCCACGTCAGTGCCCTATCCTTTAGGCCATGCTGCCTTTGGCCAGATTCTTTTGTTCCCTGGCATAGCCTAATGCAAATGAAGCACCAGGACTTCCTCCTAGTTGACAGATTTTGTAACAGTTGGGGTTTCAGCATTTTAACCAGATAACCTAAGGGCAAAGACTCTAAAGAAAATTTCACTTGTGTTGGGTCTCTAAATTGGCAGAAATACTACTTGAGACAATCATATATCCATGTACTGCATTAGGTATATAAAGGCATCACGGTCAAAAGCTAAACTGCATATATGAACCATGGACTTTACTACTATCACCAAAATACAATTCAGGACGCTACTCCAGATACGAACTGTCTCCTACCATTTCAGAGCTCATATCCTCAGTGTGCCAATCACTAGAGAGGAACATGATCACACAGGTGAGAAGGTCTGACATTCCATCCAGCACATGGTAATAGTGTACATACATGTAACAATTACAAGGTATTCAAGTGCCAGCGTGATCTGAGCGGTAGGCTATGCTTTTTAATTTCTATGTACTAACAGTGATTTAAAAGATAAATATTTGCTATGGGCAGGTTGCAAGATCTAAGGACATTTTGACTATTCTGACAAAATCAGGAAAAATATGACCCAACTCCTGGAAAAAACAATTACATAAGAATGGCCATACTGGATGGGACCAAAAGTCTATCCAGCCCAGCATCCCATCCTCTGACAATGGCCAACACCATGTGCCCCAGAGGGAATGAACAGAACAGGCAATCACCAAGTGATCCATTCCCTGATGCCCATTCCCAGCTTCTGGCAAATTTGCAGAAATATAAGATCAGGAAGATCCAATTTGTTGAAAGTTGAAATTCCAAGAAATAAATGTCATTAACAGTAAACTTTGGCTTCTAAGCAAAAGGTTGTAAAGCTAGATGTCACACATTCTTTCACTTGAGACTCATTGGTGGTTTCCTGGATATGCACTATCTAAGCATCTTTCTCTACTTCTTACTGAGATGAGTACATCTCTGATACAGGAAAATGCAACTCCATTGACTTCAATGAGGTTGCACCTGCTTACATCAAAAATGAATTTGTGACCCAGTCTGATAGAAAGTGTAACTTCTTGACAGAATCTAGAATCACTGGAATGTCATAGAGAATGAATTGTGTGGTAGGTCGATCTGATCAAAATATTAATTGCACAAAATTTTAATCAAATGTGACTTTTTTCTATTTGCAAACAGTTCACAAACAAATAATTGGCCACAATCTTGAATTGTACCAAACTGTGTTTGGTGCAACTCAGAGGTGGAGCAAAGGTGGCTTTATGTCTCTTTTATGCCCCATACGTAAGGGCATGACTAGAATCTGAGCCAGTCCCAAATATAATTTAAAGTAGCCTCAACTCTCCTTTCTTTCTGACTGGCACTATTGCTTTCTGGGCTTTCCATTTCATCCTAACAGTGGCAGAACTATCAGCAGCCTTTTTATGTGATATCAGAGGACAGCAATGTGGCTGCAGAAGGATATTCATAGCTGTGTGGTGGCCAAAGGTTGTTCCATAAGGCAGTAGTGTTGGGAGTTGATTCCCACTTTAATATTTGAAGAAAATTTGACATTTCTCCTTCTTTCGTTAGCAACAAATAATGCTGAATGCAGGGTAACGTGAATAACTGGAACTTTGTCAAGCCTCATGCACTGTTCCACCCATATGTCTGTGTTGCATCCAGCCTAGCTCCCTGCATTCCCTGCTGGTGACCCCTCAATAACATCCCTCCAGGGAATATAGCTCTCTGACTCCAGTTCCACTCACCATGATACACTCCTGATGCTTGAGCATTCACCTCCAAACCCAGCCAGTCCCTTCCCTCTTCACTGCTGCTGCTGTTCCAGAGTTTTGGGGCCAGAAAGCCATTGATTTAATAGTATTCTCCTTGTCTCCCTGTCAAATGCCCAATGACAATTTATACAAGTCCCTCCCTTACTTCCTGTTTTTTGGGCGGGAATTCCCTTCTGTGCACGCATGCGCGCGCACACACACACACACACACACACACACACGCGACTGTGATGCAGTTGAATAAAGTAGCACAGTGCCCAGCCTGCAGTACAGTGACTAGAGAATTTGTTTTTGGTGAACTGAGCAATCCCTTTGTCAAAAAGAATTGCACTGAATTGTGATTTGGGATTTGCAAAACATCTTTTCAGTGCATTTCTCCCACTCCCACTATTCAGCCAGAGCTAGTGGTGGCAATGATAAATCCAGGTCTTAAAACAGAATTAAGACTCTGTATTTCACTCATCCTCTGAAGCACATCATCAATCTTTACAATGTTCCAAAGCAGTTAGGTGTATTTCATGACACAAAATGATTTATTTGGATACCAAATATCTACCAGGCACTTTTTCTGATGCATCAGAACACCAAATTACCCATAAGCACAATATTTGAGTGCTACCTTAATGGGCTGAGTTACTACATTTCTAATAAGAGTTATCATTTTGATTCTATAAAAACAGTATGGACATGCACAGCTATAAACATAAGTGACTAAAATATTTTGGAAACCTATGTTTCTATCCACAAACTGGAGAAGGAATGATAAGCTATACAAATTACCCTCCCACTCCATGGAAGGATGGCAATATCTTTTTTGCTGGCTCAGTAAATATCTAGTTTAGTTTAGATTACTGACAGGGCAAAGGTTTGAACTCAACTTCAAAATATTTGTCAACCCTGTCTCTATCCAGTAATGATCACAGAAGTATGATCCAATAAAAGGATGTTATCCAAGAAGCAGTTCTATACCAGGAATGAATAATTAAGGACTTGAAAAGTAGTATGCCTTTTTCATTTATTAACTTAGGTTGTGTGATGTGGGAAAAGGACTTTTTCAAATCTTTTTAGAACTCTAATGAGCACATTTCAAGAGATTACTACCACCTCCTCAATTTAACCAGCCTCTCAACCACTGCTTTAAGGGAATCACATGAGTACTTGACCTCTAAGATTTTAAGAAGAAAAACAAACTTCATAAAACTTAATCACATTAGTTAAAGCTGGAAGGATGTTTTAATGCCCCTCTGAAGCCACCAAGTTCCATTACCTGAAACCCATCAACATAATCCTTCCTTAGGAAGAAAGGAATGAATCAAAGTGAAAAGATTTGTAATTGAATTATCCTTAGTCTCAGGGCAATTAGAATCATTTTTATTGGAACACCTAGATATAACCTTGCCTGTTTCTAATTAGTCTATCAACTCAGATAATAAGAAAATGTGGTAACACTTTTACAGTGTTGTAAATTGAAAGGAGTTCATATTTGTTGATAGTATGTGCACTGTAAAAACATCTATCTGGGAAGGAAGGCTCAGACAGAATAGAGATGAACAAAGTAGAATGCAGAGCTAGGATATATAAAAATATGTCCAGTAATGAATTTCTTTTGCTCCTTTGTGTAACGTTATAAATTCACTATCTCAGTCACTTATTTCTTTTTACAAATGGTAAATATTTTAGTTAATTGAAGGTTTTTTTAAAATAGCTAATAAACTACTAGAGAAACTAGTACAACAGCCAGAACTGGAATAGCTTAAAAGAAAGATATAGTCTAGCAAAACTTGCAAACTCTGGTCCTATCACATATAATATTTGATTGTGGTTTGTTTACAGGCAGTTCATATGGAAGTTTGAATTTCAGACAGAGTCAAAAAAGCAAATTCAGGAGTAATACACAATCACTAAAGCAGCAGGTAAATACCGTGAAATATAATCCTTCATTTTCTTCTTATATTTAGAATGGTTTTTTTTCTTTTGCTTCTTTATTCTACTGCTTTTGTATGTGAAAAGCATCGTGACTTTGGAAGATGAGGTGCAGTATGGAATTAGCTTTCCAGGGAACCACTGCTGCAGTTATTGTTACTTTTATATTTTTTATTTTAAAGAGTCTCCCATGCTCTAGAGCTGTAATCTAAAAAAAAAAGATGATCTTTCATATCTCTGTATTCACTTTGTCACTAATTTAATGGAAGAAAAGGCTCTTGGACAGGGGAAAAAAGGTTGGCTGCCATAGATGAACAGTATAATGTGTTGTCTTTAACGACATCACATCCATGTTATGAAAACATATCTACAGTTTCTAATAAAATTTCATATTCTTAGCTTAAAATGAAATTGCTATAATGAGGCTCAGATTTAAATTGCTATAATGAGGCTCAGTACAGTCACTTAGTTTTTAACAACATTAAAAACATTTACACATTTAGAACTCTGGAGAAGCTGATGTGCCCAAACTTTGACTCCTCTCTCAGGGACAAGTCTTGCCTTCTCTGTAACTATATAAGAAGCCATTGCCACAGTTGAACCAATGTAGGAGGTAAAACAAATAAGAACATGAGACTGGCCATACTGGGTCAGACCCCTGGTCCATCTAGCTCAGTATCCTGTCTTCCAACAGTAGCAGTTGCCAGATGATTCAGAGGGAGTGAATAGAAAAGGGCAATTTACTGAATGAATTACCCCTGGTCATCCAGTTCCAGCTTTCAGCAGTCAGAGGTTTAGGGACACCCAGACTATGGGCTTGCACCCTTAACCATTTTAGCTATTAGCTTGTTGATGGATCTGTCCTTCATGACCTTACCTAATTCTTTTTTGAACCAGTTACACTTTTGGCCTTTACAGCATCCCCTGGCAATGAGTTCTACAGGTTGACTGTGTGTAGTATGAATAAGTACTTTCTTTTGTTTGTTTTAAACCTTCTGCTTATCCATTTTATTGGGTGACTCCTGGTTCATGTGTTATGTGAAGGGGTAGATTACACTTCCTTATTTTCTCCACACCATTCATGATTTTATAGACTTCTACCATATCCCCCTCCTTAGTCATCTCTTTTCCAAGATGAACAGTCCCAATCTTTTTAATTTCTCTCCTCACATGGAAGCTGTTACATACCCCTAGTCATTTTTGTTGTCCTTCCCTGTACTTTTTCCAATTCTAATATATCTTTTTTTGAGATATGGCAACCAGAACTATATGCAGTTTGCAAGATATGGAAGTAAAATGGATTTATATAGTGGCATTATGATATTTACTGTCTCATCTATCCTGTTCCTAACATTCTGTTAGATTTTTTGGTTGCCACTTCACACTGAGCAAATGTTTTCAGAGAAGTATCCACAATGACTCCAAGGTCTCCATCTTGAGTGGTAACAGCTAATTTAGACTCCATTATTTGTATGTATAGCTGGGATTATGTTTTCCAATGTGTTTACTTTGCATTTATCAACATTGAATTTCATCTGCTATTTTGTTGCCCAGTCACCCAGTTTTGTAACTCTTTAACTCTTTGCAGTCAGCTTTGGCATTAACTATCTTGACTAGTTTTGTATCATCTGCAAATTTTGTCACCTTACTGTTTAGCCCTTTCCCCAGATTATTTCTGAATATGTTGAACAGCACTGGTCCCAGTACAGATCCTTGGGGTGCTCCACTATTTCTCTCTTTCCACTGTGAAAACTAACCCTGCTATCTTTTAACCAGTTACTGATCCACTATAGGACCTTCCTTCTTCTACCATAACTGCTTATTTTCCTAAAAAGCCTTTGGTGTTGGCCCTTGTCAAAGACTTTCTGAAATGGGAAGTCTGCACAGGGAACACAGAATCTTACTAGCTGGAACCCTGTAGTGGGTGTTGCCAGCTGACAAAATTATCACAAAATCTCATGCTACTTGGTGTTTTCCTTAAAGCCTTAGCTCTTGAAGCCACATGACTGCGTAACAATCTTAGCTTTGATTTTAAAAAGTTGTTTTCTGTGGTAACATTTTCAAAAGTGCCTAAAGCACTTAGTAGCCTAAGTTTTATCATCTTTCATTTGGACTTAGGCTCCTAAGTCACATAGGTGCTCTTGAAATTTTTACCTTGACTACTCACAGTTGCAGAGAAGTGAAGGCAAATAAAATACTTCAACCCTCCTTTCCCCCCTCTGTTATGTGGTTTTGGTGAAGGGGGAAGATTTTGTTCATATAAATAATTTTTAAAAATACAGTATATAATAGGTTTGTTCTTCCCCAAAAGAAAGGATTATTTAGCGGGCCAGCAGCAACCATATCAGAACAAGCCAATGTGCATGCACACATAAAATGGAGGAAGAAAAATACAGTTTCAAGCACTTAATCAGGAATGTGACTTTTTTAAAAAATTATGGATTTAAAAAAAATGTATTATGATATTCAAAAATGTCAATTTTGCTGTAAAAATTCCACTAAGGAATGCCCATTTTTCCCCTAAGAAAAACAAGCCAATTTTGACTAAAGTAGTATTGGCATCAAAAGCACATGAAAATTAAATTTTTCCTCACGTTTCCAGGAAAAAAAAATAACCACTGAGTGTAAATGGCACAAACTAAAATGTATAGCATCCAAAACTGTGAGACATTAAGTTTCAAAATTTACATAAAAATTTCAAAATAAAGTGATCAAATTTTGCATAATTCTAATTACAAAAAAAACCCAAGTAAAAGACTATTTTAAAAATAATTACAAAAACACTTTGATGGTATCCTTTAAGGTTAGCATTCATTTTTAACAAGATCATATATGTTATGGAGAAATTATACTATGATCTACATAAATAATAAATGATATGCTACATTTGCAGTCCAATATATATATATAGTGACTTTCATCCTGAGGGATCCCAAAGTGCTTTATGCTAATAGTACCCTGTGTAAACACACACAAGTCGTTGTAGACACACATTCATTACAACCCATACTGAAATAGAGCAGATGTGCTTAACAATGCTCAGAACCACTAAACAGTTTGAAGTGGGAAAGAACATTTTGTATGATAGAAAATGTGAGGGGGAACTTTGGCAGGTGGAACAAAATTACCCAAACCTGGGAAGTATTAGGATGTCATGATCCCCCAATACCAGTCTTTTTACTTTACACCTGTCTCATGTCATCTGCTGTCTGGATGTCAGCTGCTCTCAGCAGCCACCCATTACACTTTGATGAGGGGCTTACTGAATGTAAAGGTACTGCAGGTACTTTAAGATATCAATAACAGATGGGAGTTTTATTATTAATGGTCTTAATGTCTAAGAGTGACTCTGAAGAGTTGCAAGGAAAACAAGAGGAAAAACATTGGTGGAGAGTAAGTACATTCTCTAACCAGAGGAACATTAATATGCCACTTTTATTTTCCTCTACTGACAAGGCTGTAGTGAGGTAAAAGTGCCTCACTGCATTAAAACTTTACCTTAAGGTTAGCAGACATCAAGCTGTGGCTAAGGCATTAAGGAACAATACAGTTCTAACCAGTAGAGAAAAATCAAGAGACAGGTTGCTGAGGAACTGTATGTTTTACATTGTAAAGTACAGTACCTCAAACTTTGCTATTGTCTTCATTAAGGGTTAGATGTAAATATCAGGCTTCAAAACAATGCAATTATGTAATAGTAATAAAACAATGTACCAACAGAGAGGAGTACAGAAATATATTAACATCTAACACTGTCAGCAAAAAATGCTAGAGGGCACATTTATGTGGACACCTGAGCTGGTGGATTTTTAAAACTGTGGTTTTAGAAGACACATGTGGCACTCAGGTGAAGAATAAGGAGATCCAACATCTCCTAATCCTCACGTAATTTAATTTCTATTATATACTGATATACATAGGCTTAAACCCCCTCAGCCAGATAATCACAAGGACTGGATACAGGTACAGGTTCAGGAGTGGAACTACCATCAGCCACCTCCTCTACATGGATGACATCAAAGCTGTAGGCTAAGAGTGAATGAGACATCGACTCCGCTAATCCACCGACGCAGATCATACAGTGAGGATATCGGGATGGTCATTCGGCATTGGGAAGTGTGGCCGGATGGTACGTGAGAGGAGGGAAGGTAGGCAAGACTGATGGGGTGGAACTACCAGCGGGGCCACATAGCAGACATACAGACCAGCTACAAGTACCTTGGATCCACAGTCACATGGAAACCACGATGAGGAGAGCAAGAAGACAGCAACATCCAAGTATCACAAGGATCAGACAGGTCCTGAAGAGCCAGCTCAGTGGGGAAGAACAAATCCAGGCCATCAACAGATATGCCTGCCGGTCATCAGATACCGCCGGTAAAGTGAGCTGGCCAAAGGAGGACATGGAGGCGCCGATGGAAAACCGGAGTTCCTCACAAATGCACGGACAGTTCCACCCAAGTTCAACCCAGAGACTGTAGTACCAGCGAAGAAGGCGGCGGGGGCTTGGTGAGCGTCAAAGCACCTGTCTGGATAAACCCGGTACTCAGGTAGTCAAGTAAATGGCCCCAAGGATGAGCTGCTGAGAAATGCCTGAGCGCAGCAGACATGGAGGAAGACCAAGCATTAAGAATGCACATGCAAGACAAGACCCTCATGGGATGTACCATCGACAGATAGCTGAGGTGGCTGACATGGAAATTCTACCAGTGCTGGAAAGCTGACTAAAGACAGCACTGAGCACTGATCATAGAGCATAGGAACGACACTGACACCAGATCCATTGAAGTAGGCGGTCTACCACACTAGAGAGGACCAAGTGCAGACTGTGCAGAGAGGCCTCAGAGACAGTCCAACGACATCATGTGGCGATGTAAGATGCAGCAGAACAGCAATACACTGAACGGCACAACAAGTGCTGGCATTGTGTACAGGAACATCTGCACTAGTTGTATGGGCTAGACCCTCCCAAGACCAGATGGGAGAGTCACAAAGGTGTGGAGAATAGCAGGCTAGTTCTGTGACTTCCAGTCCAGACGGACAGCAGACTGCCAATCAAACCAGACTCGTGCGTAATAAAAGGACCAGAGACAGCGGTGGTGATAGTATAGCAGTGCAAGTACAGCACCTCAGGAGAAGGAATATGGAAGCTGGAGATACGCAGGCCTGAAGAGGAATAGAGAGGCATGTGGAAGTGAAGGCCAAGACGTCCCAGTGGTGGTAGGAAGCATTTGGGGCTGTGACTCCTAAGCTGGGTGAGGCTCCAAGAGATCCCAGGACAACATCAGAGCCTCTCTGTCCGAAGAGTCATGTGCTAGAACAGCTAAGATACTGCGCCAGAACTCAAACTCCCAGGGCTCTGGTAGAGGAACCCGGATTAGAAGACACATACCACCCATAGGGGTGAAAGGGGAATTTTTTATTTTTTATATATATATATATAAATTCCCCTCTCACCCCTATGGGTGGTATGTGTCTTCCTCAACCTCGGGTCCTCTACTATATATATATAGTGTATGTGTGTGTATGTGTATTATACCCATAAAATTTGTTAAAGGGATAAGATTGCAAAGTCAAGCACTCAAAAGTTAGTTTATGCCAGAATTAAGGGGCTGCCTGTTTATATATGCTATGCTCATGGTTTAAAAAAAAAAAAAGATACCAAAGAACCTCACACTCATTCAGTGCACAGCACACACAGCAATCACAGACTAGATCGGTAACCAGTATTTCTTTTTATGCTCATCATTCAGTATGTGGCCCCATGATTTATTTATTGCACATCATCCAAGCCCTGCACTGAATCCAAAATTAATTTTCTCAGGATCTTCATCATTCATCACCATAATATCTGAATGTTTCACAAACAATTGGTAAATTTATCTTTGTAACATCCATA
This sequence comes from Chelonoidis abingdonii, assembly GCF_003597395.2. NCBI lineage: Eukaryota > Metazoa > Chordata > Testudines > Testudinidae > Chelonoidis > Chelonoidis abingdonii. The sequence continues at coordinate 60,606,613 of NC_133774.1, read as the reverse complement.
TGACACAAAGAGGTATTGATCCTCATGGAGAACTGAGGAATAGAGATACTAAATCTAAAGTTTGCCAAACTAGTTTGAATTTCCAACATGAGATATTTTGGATATTCTGTAGTTCATAGCACCCTTATTTATACATTTAAATCACAGTTCCCTGTTGACTTCAGTTGCAATTTAAATGTTCAGTATTTGTGAGAAATACACAGTTAATTGCCACCAAAATGTTCATTTAAATGTCTTGCCTACTATCATATAAGAATTCCTTTGTAGATGGCGAGGATAGAATACCACCCTGGACAATGGCAGTGAAGTGCTTTAACAGTAAAACCATCCTCTCTCTTCCTGCAAGCCCCTGTCTCCTTGACTAGATATGATGCAGGGGTCCTATAAGCAAGAACCCTTAAATTCCTTGAGCATAGATCATCCTGTGCCCTGAGTGAGGCAGGGATCATGTGGATGTTAATAGGATTTGATCACGTAAATGCAAGTTCAAAAATAGGCCAAATTAAAGTAGCACCATTAGACTGTTACACACATATGTGTAGTCAGTCTGGCCTGGTGGTCAAAGAAGAATCAGAGGGCAGAATTGGAGCCATGGTTATGAGGGAAGCCAAGGGTCAGAACCAGGAGCCAGAAGTCACAAGCCAGAAAAGAACCAAAGGACAGAGCCAGAGGCATGGCCAGGAGAAAAGCCACTGGGCAGAGCCAGGAGTTCAGAGGGAAGCAGGAACTAGAGTTGAAGCAGAGCAGGCAACGGTTGGAGCAAAGGCTAGAAAGGGAGTAGGCCTTATTTAGCTGCAAACATGGATTACATTGAGCAGCCACTGTGATACTGTCGCTACAAGGCATCAGTGGTGATCTGCTGGCTCTTCTGAGCAACCAGGGAGCACAGTCACTTAGTAATTATTTATTGAGTCTAGCAAAGCTCATTCGGTTGGCACAGAGGCCACTGAGTTCATGACAGTGCCTGCCCTCCTTTCCTACAGGCAGTTGGCCCTGGCTCATTATGGTATCTTTGGTGAAATTCCCACAGAAGGTTGGAAGTGTGAAATTTTTTTTCTGGATCCCAGGACCTCTCTTTTGACCTGTTCCCCTTCCAGTCTATCAGATACTGGAGCTTCCCTTGAACCCATCAGGAATCAAAGGGCTGATGGACTTCTTGTAGCCAAGAATGCAAAAATCAAGTATATTTAGGAGATAGAGGTGAAATATATAATAGTAATTAACGTTGTAACACAGGACCTACAGATTGCTATGGTAACTATTGGATGTAAATGTTAGGGAGTAAAAGAGAAACTAATGAAAGTAGCCTGTGAAAAATGGGGCACTCCTAAATTAGTGAGGTGTGGAAGGAAGGATAAGGAAAAAGGGATTGGAATCCTTATGCATATGTATGAGCTTTAGTGGGCATAAACATAACTCAGGATAAAAGGAGTTGCCTGGCCTATGTTCTGGGAAAGAAAACATCAGAAGATACTAGGATGATGACCACTGGTGATGAAGATAATGATTAATACTCTAGGGTCCCCTAGCAGGACATGTGAGTGAGGCTAGTCATAGGGCTAAAACAAACATTTTGCATTCTCTTTTGATCTGCTATGCTACTTCAACGTTTATGGGATTGTTTATCTGTGTAGTGGATTTGTTAATAAAGGGACTTGTGATGAATTTCAGTTGCATCTTGTATGCTTCTAGGGTCTCTCATTCCGATGATACTGATGATAATATTCTTGATACTATAGCCCTCAGGAATCTGAGCTACTCTGGACCACAGTTCTCTAAGAGAAAAATCAGTACAACAATAAATAAGGCTACACTGTGGACAATTACTGGGAGGGGAGTCTACTTAGCTCAGGAAGCAGTTGTCAACAAATGGTTTGAGGAGAAAAAGATGAAAGACAAGATGAATCTTGAGGGATTCTAGGAGCTGAAGACTGAAGGCTGGGTTTATTTGTTCGATTATTTCAAAAGGACCCAGGAGGTATTGGTGGTCAAGCTTGGCTGAAAGGTGGCTGATTCTCAGGTTTCAAGTTGAGAGCCAAACTTTATCCCTTATTGCAAGACTAGCGGCAGCTTGTCACTTTCAGACGGCGTAATACTTTTTTGTTTCTTTTGCAGCAAGTTAGTGCACCTGAGTTCCTGGTATATTTGCTGTAGATGAGGCCCATGACTCTGGGATGGCAAAGTCTTTGTGCAACTCTGGGAAATGGGAGTGAACAACAAAATTTGCAAAAGATAAGGTGTGTTGAGTTGAAGTGGGGGTAGAGTTGTTTTATGTGAACTTAGCGAAATACAACAGTGATAAAGGAAGTCTTGAAACCTTGAATCCAGGGAAGCACCAGTGTTCCTTTTAGAGTATGGCAGACTGGACTACAAATGAGTCACTTGGAAGTAAGGAATAGATAATGGTCTTCACATGGCAAGGGAGTGTCTTGCAGACAAAGTGGGAGTATTCAATGATGGTGGTGGGAGCTTCCTGCTCTACTTCACGGTACTCATCCTTGGGATACAAGGCATCTACCTTATCATTCTTAGTCTCCAGATGATATGTAACCATAAAGTCAATATGGGGGAGGAAAAGGGCCCAATGAATCTGATGTTGGCTGAGTCATTGTGTTGGCTATAGATGCTCCAGATTCTAGTGATCAGTTCAGACTTGGACAGAAGCATAAGTTCCTTTGATGAGGTGCTGCCATTCCTCAAAGGCAGCTCTGATGGCCAGCAGTTCCTTGCCCACACATCATAATTTCTCTCTGTGGAGTGAGTTTCTGTGAGAAAAAGATGCAGGGATGAAGTAACTGGTGAGAGATAGTAAACTGTGAAAGGACTGCACATATCACAAAGTCTGAGGTTCAGCTATAGAGGTTCAAGCACAAACACAACCAGATTGAGCAAGTCACAGTCTTGCCATTAGTATCAAATAGATATTTGGGAAAGTCAGCGGCTTAATGACTTTCACTGCCAGCCCTACACTCAGGATTGGCTTGACCAGTTTGCTGGCCAAAGCGGAAAAGTTTTCAGCATGACTTCCCCCATGTTTCCCTCAAAGACTCAAAGGCTGAATACAAAAACACCCCAGACAACCTGCTCCTGGCTAATCAGCGGAGGAAAAGAAAACACCAAACAATCAGAATGAAAAAAAGCCCCAGCATCTGCCCCTACAACTGGCCCTGCCTACATGTCATGATGTTGTGCTAGTGCTCTAGAAACTATAATTGCATGTTAATATAAGGTAACTCAGCTCATTAGAATTCACATGCTCTAGTCATTACCATGAAAAAAAATAGGAACCCATTTTTCCAGCAGTTGCATAAACTTGTATTTCATACAGATACATTTTACTTTTTCATGTACTATTTAAAATCTTCTGTCTTCTTTGGAGATGCTTTTATAACTGCATTTTTTCTCCATTTTCAGCTTTGTATTGTGTTACAGTATTTTAGCATTATGTAAAATATAGTCAAGCACCTCAAAATTCAAGCTCTTATATTTCAGGATTTAGTCACAGAAGAGATGCACATAAACATATATGACCAGAAGAGATAAGTAGATCATAAAAGAGTCAATACACATCATAACCCTGAACAACTAACACAGAGATATAAGACAGTTACAGATTATTATGGCATGCATGGCATGAAAATCTATGATAAATCTATGCTAAATCTCAGATTATACTGCATACAATGACCCCCCCTTCTAAAAATAACATAAAAGCAAACCAAAACACTAGCTGTGAAGGCTTAAATTCTCTACCAATGTTGTCACTAAAAGATAGAATAGTTTAAAGTCAAACATTATGTGAAGTGCTTTAGATTGCTCTTATGAAAGTCACTATAGAAATAACTTATAGAAATGTCACTCTATTGTATCCTACTATATTTAAGAATTAACGACAGTAGTACGGCCAGGAGAGATGAAGATTTACTGACGTGATCAACCCCATCAATTACTACTCACCAGCAGTTAATAAGGCAATCTTGAGAATAGAGACTAGGAGACAAAGAAACAAACACATTATTTAAAAAGGACTGCATTTAATATCAATTTTTTTTCATTTTGAGAAATCCTTATATGACAGTATATTTTTTTTTAATAATAGAAGTCTTTCATTTAAGGGATGCAATCAGTATGCCACAAGCGGTTTCTTTCTTTGGTAGGAGGAGTCAGCAGCTCCAACATTCAATTGACCTGTTTCCAAATAATCTACAGGAAAAAATGAAGATTAAGTCCTCTAACAAGAGCAGTTTTCACAATCTAGCATACAAAGAGAAGGATTCGGTAAAAAGATGAGAGGGGAAGCCGCATTGTGCTGGCTCACTTAAATCTTATTTCCAATTCACTAAATGTGTTATTTGACTTGGCAAGTGAGCTGGTATGTGTATTAGATCAGCAGGGAGCCTAATCAAGGAGATGCCAAGTTTGCTGCAGCCCCTCTGTGCAGCATTAGCCTCAACTAGTGACCTTAAGCAAAGTGGGTGGTTGAACCCAAAAGAGAATAGCATTAACTTTTGCTTGAAGTTCAGCCTGATTTGAAGTCTCCTTTTGTGCGTTATTCAAAAAAAAAAAAAAATTGCAAAAAGCATTCAACAGAACTGAATCTAGTCTGCTCAGCACCATCTTCACAAGCAAGGCTTTACAGAAGCTCGCCTCCATTAATGCTGACACATGCAAAAGAAATGAAAAGCATTAATTCAGCTAAGGCACTTGATTTTGCAGCTGCAGAACAATTCATTTTATAACCTAGTAACTCTAGGATCTTTTTCCACACAGATAAACTGCTAATTTATACAAGAAGTACTTTCAAATATTAAAATTTTTACAAGTAAAACAAAAACAAAAAATACAAAAGTGTGTGATGTTAGTTTTTTATACCAGAATTTTATAAGCCACAAAGTCTAGAATGCAGATTTTTTTTTTAATTCCTCCCCTTATACAGGTCCAAACAATGTAAGTTCTCCCTTTCTATTTGCATCTACTGAGTTCCATTCTACATTCACAGGTTTTGTAAACAAACTTTACTTTTTTTGTCTGGTTTAAAGATTTGCAAGTTTCTCTTAAACCTGTATAAACTGAGAGAAAACACTATTTTTTAGTAATCTTAAGAGAAACATTATTCATGGATTTAGAGGTTGGATGTTTTGGTCGTCCTGTAGTTTCTTGCTCTCACTTTAAATCCTTTGCTACACTTCTGCACTGTGGGTCCTTAACTTGGTTTCCACTAACATCAAAGTTTATATAACACTCTTTAAAATAAAGTTTCGATGATTCTTTCCCCAGGTGTAACTGCCTATGCAATATTCTTGTAGGTTAAAGACTTTAATCAGTGAAATTATTACCAAAGTACTTGTTATAAATAATGTTATCAGATTCCTCTTACAAATTTTCTTTGTTTTCATTATTTTTGCTCTCACATTTTTATTGTTTCTAGGCCTTTGAACTAAGATCCGCCATCAGGACACTATATGTTGCTCTTGCAGTGGGATGAATTCAATTGGTGTAATAGTCTCCCCCTCCCGCTTTTAAGTATTATGCTCCTACATACTCTTCTTCACTTCATTCTAACCATTTACTTAGTTCCCAAGTTTAAACATAGTTGGCCATCCCACTGCAAGAGCATGAAAGCTTTCCCCCAGAACCTGTTTCCACTACTTTCTGTGAATCAGTGAGTGCCCTTGGCAAGAGATTAATCACCTTTATGATGATCTTACATGGAGGGCCAAAATCTAAACTCAGCATACAGCCTGAGTAGCCAGGATAAGCCTGGAGAGAAGAACAGGGATGGGACTGGGGAGGAAATGGGGTTATGGAGAAGCTGTAAAGCTGCTTTGTGCCAAACTACTGTTATAATCTTCTCTCTCCTCTGTGGCAGGGAGGACAGGAATGCTTCCATAATGCTGCATTCCTCCATGATCCATGCTCACTGCCAGCCAGGGAGACCATGGAGGACAGAGTATTGAATACAGCAGCGTCACATTCAGGTCCCACCTTCCCTGGTGTAACCATATTAGTGTTGCTGCCAACAGCTCCTCCACAGCCACAAAGAAAGGGGCTGGATTTGCTCTGGAGAGCATACCCTGGAAGAAATCTACATAATTTGGGTCCCCTATTCACAGGGCCGGCTCTAGGTTTTTTGCCACCTCAAGCAAAAAAAAACCTTGGTTGCCCCCACCCCAGCCCTGGGCTTTCATCCCCACACATACCAGTGCCTTCCCCCACCCGCACCCCCTGCCGCCCCAGCCCTGGGCTCTCTTCCCCCCAACCCACACCCCCTGCTACTCCAGTGCTGGGCTCTCCCTCCTACCCCCACCCCACCTGCATCCCCTGCTGCCCCAGCCCTGGGTTCTCTCTTCCCACTCAACCCGCACCCCCCTGCCTCCCCAGCCCTGGGCTCCCCACCACCAGTGCTGACTTTGCCCACTCCCCCCTCATCTCCAGCCGGTCCAGTGCTGGCAGGGTCGGGATAACCTCCCAGGCCACGCCTCAGCCCAGGGTTCCTCCAGCCAGGGCTCCTGCTGCCTCCAAGACTGGCCAGGACCTGGGAGGGCAGAGCTGGGGGACTGCCCTGGCAGGGGGCTGAGGAGCCAGGGCAGGGCAGCCCTAGAGGGAGTGAAGAGCCAGGGAGTGGGACGACAGCCCTGCATGTCAGTGCCTCACCCTCTATGGCCCCGCTGCTGCTGCTGCTTCTGGCTGCTCTGCCGCAGTCCCTGGGCAGCTCGGGCCACTTCGCCCAGCCTCAGCTGCAGTGCTGGGGGGCCGATACCCTGCAGCACCTGCAGGCGGCTCCCCCCAGTCTGAGTGTCCCCCACTCAGAGCCTGCCTGGCCCAGCCACAAGGTGTGGACGCTGCTCCCCCATGTCACAAACTGCACCCCCCACGCACAACGCAGTGCTGCTGCCAGGGCCAGCTCTAGGCTTTTGCCACCCGAACAGGGCTGGCTCCAGGGATTTGGCTGCCTCAAGCAGCCAAAAAATAAAAAAATAAAATAATAGCCACGATCGCGATCTGCGGCAATTCAGCGGGAGGTCCTCCGCTGAATACCTGAAAGTGCCGCTCCGCTCCGGAATTGCTGCCCCATGCACCTGCTTGATAAGCTGGTGCCTGGAGCTGGCCCTGCACTCAAAGCAAAAAATAAATAAATAAATGTGTCCGGAATGCTGTCCCTGAAAATGTGCCACCCCAAGCATGTGCTTGGTTTGCTGGTGCCTAGAGCTGCCTACTCAGCAACTAGTCCCAGTTGAAATAAGCTTTAATCTAGACAATTATAAAATGTCTTTTGTTTTCCCTATAGAATATAACTTCTTTCATTATGCACAACCAGAAAAAAAATGTGTTCCACTAATAGCTTATTACTCTTAGTAATAAATAGGCAGATTGTTGCTATAATGCCTTTTATTCAAGGATCCTCAAAGCATTTTCCAAGCATATCATTCTCCCAGCAATCTCATGAAGTTCCATAGGTATATTTTATATGTGGGTAAAATGAGGGATGGAAAGGTTAAATGACTTTTCCCTGTTCTCCCACAGTCTTGCTGAGTGATCATAGGCAGGCCACTTAAGCTTCTTTGCTTCTCTGTTTACCCAACTGTAAAATGGGAATAAAAATATACAGTGCCTCTCAGAGCTACAGAGAATTAAATGATTATGGTACTCTTGGAGACCACTGGGTAAAAGACGTTATGTTGGCAAAAATGATGATGATTATTGATTAAGGTCATAGAGCAAGTCAGTGCCTGAGTCCAGAATGGAATCAAAATCCTGATTCACATCCCCTATTGTACTCAGAATTGATCTTCATCAAAAATCTTGTGTTGGTTTACTTCTTAAAAACAAATGGCAAATTATTAAAAATTACTGAATTTTAATATGGTAATTGTGAATTTTATAGTCAGGAAAACCGAAAATGATCCAGCCAATTTTCACTGGTAATAGAAAGTAAGAATGATAATCTATGACCAAAGTGTGAATGTGTATATGAAGTTTTAGCTTGAAATAGATTTTTATGCCTGATTTACAAAATCCCAGGAAAAAAAGTTTGCAACGAAAATGCTAACCCTGTTTGACCTACAACAGCACTGCTAGGCGCCATTGACATATGAGGACAGCGTTATATCAGAGAGCCATATAAAGAGGGTAAAACAAGGGTTTAAAAGTTACTCCAAACGTGCTGAAAGGACTGCAGGTACCTCAACCTTTATTCTTTAATTGGGAGGAGAAGAGCTTTTACTAAAGACTGAGTCTACAATGTAGGCCGGCAGCCCAACTGGGCAAACCACTTGATTTGTGCAGTTAGTAGCAGTTCTATTCTAAACTCTTATTCAGACTCTCTTTCAAACCTAGGATACATTTTTAAAAGCAAAAAGGTATTTTACTAATTTTTTTAATGAAACTTTGACTGCAAGGAACACTAGAAGTTGGTAATCATTTGCAGACTCCTTTCGCCTTCCTCACTGCAGGATTGAGGGTGATTGCACAGCTGGCAGTCAGCACGGCTCTTATTACCAAAACCAATTATTGGTTTAAAAAAAGGCTACTATTACTGTCTGGCTACATTTCTTCTCAGGAGACATTTTTAAAAAAGTCAAACCCTAACCTTTCAATAGTAAATGTACCTGTTTTTACATTTTAGTCCAAACCTTCAAATGAAAGGAAGCCATGAACCAATTTACCTAGACTCTCATTTAGGAGCAGAGTTTTAAAAAAGTAAAGTTTAAAAAAAAAATCCAAACCTCCTCTCATGTGATCTTACTGGCAGGCATCATGCTTTGGAGAAAAATCCATGACAGAAAGAGAGCAAGTGAGAATATTGAGTGCAATTACTGAAAAACATCTGTTATTCTGGATTCCTTCACAGGCAACAAAATAATAAAAACCCTAAATCATTTAAAAATTGAAGCAAGGATTAATTGTCTACCCAGCAAACGCTTAGGCTAATATTGAATGTAAATATTATAATAAATATGCAATGACGACCAATGATGTAATGCCAAGACACAGTTAGAATTGCAGTGTGGAAGAAACAAGAAACTGATTAATTTAATTAATCAAATAACATAGCTGGATGTTGAGTGGGGAAGGATAATTTTTTTGCCCAACAATAGCAATTCTAATTTTACAGTGGTTGCTATTAAAAAGTCAATATTTACCAAGAGTTACCACTGATTTATTGGAGGGACTGCTGTAATACCCTCTATGTAGTATAGGAATTAACTGCAGTATCCATATGTCTACACTACGAAATTAGGTCAATTTTATAGAAGTCGATTTTTAGAAATCGATTTGATACAGTCGATTGTGTATGTCCACATTAAGCGCATTAAGTCGGTGGAGTGCATCCTCACTATCTTGGCTAGTATCGCCTTATGGAGCGGTGCACTAAGGGTAGCTATCCCACAGTTCCCACACTCTCTGCCACCCACTGGAATTCTGGGTTAAGCTCCCAATGCCTGATGGGGCAAAAACATTGTTGCAGGTGGTTTTGGATACGTCGCCCTTCCCTCCGTGAAAGCAATGGCAGACAATCGTTTCTCACCCTTTTTCCACGCAGATGCCATACCATGGCAAGCATGCAGTCTGCTCAGCTCAACTAATTGACACCGCTGCTGTTGTGTCCTTGGTGCTGCTGGCAGCAGACAGTGCAGAAGGACTGCTGTCGTCATACACGGCTTCCGCTGCAACTGTGCTCTGCTGCTATTGCCTCAATAGCAAATTTCTCCAGGTTGTCTGAAATGGGCTCCTGGATACGTGTGTTCTTCCTCAGGAAATGTGCGTGGTGCTAACCATCCTCCTCCACCACAACTCTGCTCTACTGAAGATGACATACCACAGCAAGAATGGAGCCTGCTCAGCTCACCACTGCTGCTGTGAGCATTGTAAACACCTCATGCATTATCCTGCAGAACCTGCAAAAGCAGGTGAGGAGGTGACGACAGCACGATCATGATAGTGATGAGGACCTGGGCACAGACTTCTCTCAAAGCATGAGCCCTGGCGATTTGGACATCATGGTGGTAATGGGGCAGGTTCATGCCATGGAATGCTGATTCTGGGCCTGGGAAACAAGCACAGACTGGTAGGACCTCACAGCATTGTGGATCTGGGATGATTCCCAGTGGCTGCGAAACTTTCGCATATGTAAGGGCACTTTCATGGAACTTTGTAACTTGCTTTCCCCTGCCCTGAAGCACAAGAATGCTAAGAGGAGGGAGCCCTCACAGCTGAGAAGTGAGTGGCGATAGCCTCCTGGAAGCTTGCAGCGCCAGACAGCTATCAGTCAGTCGGGAATCAATTTGGAGTGGATAAATCTACTGTGGGGGTTGCTGTGATCCAAGTAGTCAACACATTCACTGAGCTGCTGCTTTGAAGGGTAGTGACTCTGGGAAATGTGCAGGTCATAGCGGATGGCTTTGCTGCAATGGGGTTCCCCAACTGTGGTGGAGCAATAGACAGAATGCATATCCCTATCTTGGCACTGGACCCACCTGGGCAGCCACTACGTAAACCGCAAGGGGTACTTTTCCATGGTGCTGCAAGCACTGATGGATCACAAGGGATGTTCACCACCATCAATGTGGGATGGCCAGGAAAAGTGCATGATGCTTGCATCTTCAGGAACTTGGGTCTGTTTGAACAACTGCAGGAAGGAACTTACTTCCCAGACCAGAAAGTTACCATTTAGGATGTTGAAATGCCTATAGTTATCTTTGGGGACCCAGCCTACCCCTTAATGCCATGCCTCATGAAGCCATACACAGGCACCCTGGACTGTAGTAAGAAGCAGTTCAACTGTTGGCTGAGCAAGTACAGAATGGTGGTAGAATGTGCATTTGGACACTTAAAAGCTCGCTGGCGCAGTTTACTGACTAGGTCAGACCTCAGCGAAACCAATATTCCCATTGTTATTGCTGCTTGCTATGTGCTCCACAATATCTGTGAGAATAAGGGGGAGATGTTTATGGTGGGAGGCTGAGGCAAATTTGCCTAGTGGCAGATTACGTGCAGCCAGACACAAGGCCGATTAGAAGAGCACAGCTCGAAACCCTGCGCATCAGAGAAGCTTTGAAAACCAGTTTCAAAACTGGTCAGGCTATCATGTGACAGTTCTGTTTGTTACTTATTGATGAGAACCCACCCCCTTCGTTGACTATATGTTCCTGTAAGCCAACTGACCTCTCCCCTTTGATCACTGGATTCAGAGGCAATAAAGTCATTACTGTTTCCAAATCATGCGTTCTTTATTAATTCATCACACAAAAAGGGGGAAAACTTGCAAAATATCCCAGGAGGGGTGGTGAGGAGGGAAGCACCGGGTGGGGTGGGGGAGGAGGGAAGGACAAGGCCACACTATAGTTCAAAACTTTGCCAGCCTCTGTTGTTTTTGCAGTCCTCTGGGGTGGAGCGGCTGGGTGCCCATAGGCTCCCCTCCCCATTCTTGGGCGTCTGGGTGAAGAGGATATAGAACTTGGGGAGGAGGGCAAGCGATTATACAGGGGCTGCAGCAGCGGCCTGTGCTCCTGCTGCCTTTCCTGAAGCTCCAGACGCCTGAGCATGTCAGTTTGCTCCCCCATCAGCCTCAGCATTGCATCCTGCCTCCTCTCAGAGTGCTCTTCCCTCCTCTCATCACGTTCATTTAATGCTTTCCTGGACTCTGCCATTGTTTGCTTCCACGCATTCTGCTGAGCTTTTTCAGTGCAGGAGGACTGCATGAGCCCTGAGAACACGTCATTGTGAAAGTGGTTTTTTTGCCTTCTAATCTGCGCTAGCCTCTGGGATGGAGATGATAGAGTGAGCATAGAAACATTTGCAGCTGCAGAAGGAAAAAAGGGAGAGTGGTATTCAAAAAGATACATTTTAGAGAACAAAGGGAAGACTATTTCACACTGAATCAAGCGATTCACATTACATAGCATATATACTTTTGGTACAAGGTCGCATTTTGCCTCTTAAATTGAGTGCCTGCTGGTTTGGTGTGACACATCACACATGCTCGGCTGGGCAACAGAATTCAATTTGCAGGCAGCCATGGTAAGGCAAAGGGTTTCGGCTTCTTCAACCTTCATAACGTGGTAACAACTTCAAACAGCAGCGCCCTCTTTTCCCATACCAAGCAAAGCCCATTGGGTTGGCCTTTAAAAGGACGGGCTGCAGTTTTAGGGTAAATGTGCAGTGCAATTCAACCCTCCCCCACCCAATTCTTTGGGACGATTGCTTCACCCCTCTCTCCCCTGACCATGTGGCTAGTATCAGGGAAGATCCCTGTCAGCCAAATGCGAACAGCTCAGCATGGACGGGCCTCCCACCACCGCATGGCTAACAGTGGGGTGTTGCTTGAATGCCACCAAAGCCCGGGCCCATTCACTGCAATGTTTTGTTCTGCAATGATTCCAGACTACTTGCTACTGACTTGGTGTGGTAAATTAATCATTAAACATGCTTGCTTTTAAACTCTGTATTATATTTACAGAGGTGCCTTCTCTGGCTTCATGGTCCGGGAGCCCATCTTGGGAGGATATTGGCTCCAGAGTGATGAACAGTTACTGGCTGCCAGGGAGAAGGGATTCTCCACTTGCCTGCTGGGCTCTATCCTCAACCTCTTCCTCCTCCTCCTCCTCCATAAAATCCTCATCCCTGTTGCATGAGACTCCCCCTTTGCTGGTGTCCATGGACTATGGTGGGGTATTGGTAGGGGCCACCCCTAGAATTGCATGCAGCTCATCCCAGAACCGGCACGTATGAGGCTCTGACCCAGAGCGACCGTTTACTTTGGTTTTTGGTAGGTGTCGTGGTGCATGACTCATTGCTGCAGCGCCTCCTGCTGGTCATCTTAGAGAATTAGCATTTCCACTCCACAGTGTGCCCTCCTCAGGCCAGTGTCCTGCTGCCGCTGACCTCCGTGTTCCTCCCAGGACCCAGTGCCCCTTGTCTTTGGGGTGCTGCCCTCTGGCAATACCCCCAGTCTCAGGGTCTCCTCACCCAGGGGAACCCTCAACCCTCTGTCCCCACCTTGCCTCAGTCATGGGCTACTGCCAATCACCATCTAGTCCCCGCTCACTGGGACAGACTGCAGTGTAAAAGCTACTCATCACAGGCAAGAAGGGTCTGGACCTGCTGCCTCTGCCTAGCCATGGGCCGCCCTTTGCAACCCCAGTACCTAATTGGCCTTCCACTAGGCCTCAGCCTGGGGAGTTTCCAGGCCAGAGCTTCCCAGCTCCCATGGCCTTCCTCCAGCCCTGCTCCACTTCAGGTACCTTCTCTCAGCTCCTGTAGCCAGGTCCCTCCCTCTCAAAGCTAGAGAGAGTCTGTCACTGCCTTCTGGCCCCAGCCCTCTTATAAGGGCCAGCTGGGCCCTCAATAAGCCAGCCTCAGCCTGATTGGGGTGTGGCACCCATCTGAGGCTGCTTTCCCCAATCAGCCCCACTTTTCCTTCCCTGCCACAGCCCTCTCCCCAGGCTGTTTTAAGCCTTTTAAGGCAGGAGTGGGTGACCACCCTGCTACAGTAGGCTTGCTTCAGTTCCTTAACTTTCATGCAGCACTGCTATGTGTCCCTGTTGTTGCCTCTGTCCATCATGTCCTTGGAGATTTTGGCAGATATACTGGCATTTCGTCTTTTGGAATTGAGTTCTGCCTGCACGGATTCTTCTCCCCATACAGCGATCAGATCCAGTACCTCCCATGCAGTCCATGTTGGAGTTCTTTTGCGATTCTGGGACTCCATGGTCACCTGTGTTGATCAGTTCGTCACGCTGGCCAAACAGGAAATGAAATTCAAAAGTTCCTGGGGTTTTTCCTGTCTACCTGGCCAGTGCAACTGAGTTGAGAGTGCTGTCCAGAGCGGTCACAATGGAGAACTCTGGGATAGCTCCCAGAGGCCAATACTGTCGAATTGCATCCATACTACCCCAAATTTGACCCAGCAAGGTCAATTTTAGCACTAAACCCTTCGCCGGGGAGGAGTACAGAAATCGATTTTAAGAGCCCTTTAAGTTGACAAAACAGGCTTGGTCGTGTGGACAGGTGCAGGGTTAAATCGACCTAATGCTGCTAAATTTGACCTAAACCCATAGTGTAGATCAGGGCTTAGATACTGAAGTGTGGTAACTCATCATATACTGGCAAACACCATGGATGTCAAGGTGGCATAAAATAAGTCATCCCTTAGGTTACAGATATCATTGCCAAGTCATTTTTTATTACTTATGCACAATTAAGTAAGTGCATTGAGATATGGGGAGGGTCTCTACATATTTTTAGATTCATCCATCACCATAGCATCTGACTTGTCTTGGAAACAACAGGTATTGGCCACCGGTAGGTGGGATATTTGATTTAGTGGAGTAGTGTTTTGTTTCAGTATGGCAAATCTCTTCCCAAAGTTATTACAAGATATTATATTAGGGGATTTTTTTGGTGGTTGTTTAGTTGGTTTTTTTGGTTTGTTCATTTTTCTCAACGTTGGTATAAAGATGGACTGGAGTACCCCTAATCTTTAGGAAAGACAGGATCTAAAGCCAAACTTCACTTCTGGTGTCTGTCTGCATATATGTCAAAACAAAATCCTGGATCTTAACATACTAGACTTTAGGATAGTTCAGCTCTGGATCCAAACTTTCTAGGTTGGGCCTTTTTCTAGTAAATAGCTATTTAATGGGTAATCCTGTCCTACTAAAATCACCAGAAGTTTATTTGGGGAGAGGTGGACTGTTCCTTTCAATGCTCTTAAATTGCATTAGTGAAATATAGAAACATCAAATGAATATTGTTGACCTGGTGACTCTGATTGGTGTTTCACATGCTCTGATGCCAGAGACTTTCAAATCTCATGCAGCTGGTAGACACTACTTTATTTTGAATTCATTACAAGAGTTTGGGGAGGGGTATATGAGGACTGAGGATTTTGTTATGTTTCATTAGGACATACTGTTTGGGACCAGGATGTGGGTGGTTTGGCCTAGTGGGTCGGGCATGAGTCAGGTACCCAGTACCGAGGGAAATAACCAGATTAGAAGCTGGATGCTGGAACCAAAGGTCAAGCCAGATCAGACCCAAAAGTCAGAACTTGGTAACCTGGAGTCAGGAAAGGCAGGAGCAGGACCAAAGTTCAAGGGAGGAAGTGAGGCTGGGACAGGACTGGAACAAGGCAGGAGCAAAGAGGAACAAGGGCAAGAGCAGGCACTAGTATAGTCAAATGCTTTGAGAGCTGATGCTCCTGATGGTGTTCTTAGAGCAGTTCTTCTGATCCCCTCAGTCAACTGAGCAGGAGGCACAAACGGGACCCAGCTGAGCTGTTTAGACTGCCTGGGGGTTGAACTAGTAGTTAGCAGACTAGCTACGGGCCCTTACTTCAGATACATTTAAAGACATTTTGAAGTTTCTTTAAAAATCATTTTTATATAAACTGTCACAGCTTGATAGTCCTGGACATAAGATGTCTGTCTAAAAACTTATCCTATGTAACATCACCCAGTGTGGCTTTAAACCATCTTCTCTGCTTTGTGCTGAACTGATGGATGAAATGTTACTATTTTAGTACTACAGTGAAACTATAAAACAAGGATTTGGATGCAGTGTATGTATTTGTCCCACTGCCTGCAACTTAAATTTCTCTCTTCGCCATATAAATAGATAGGCTGAAAGGATTAATAAATCTACGAGGAGTGAATATCATGGTGATAGAATATTTGGCATTCTAAAGTTTTGCAGCTAACAGTTGATTCTGTACATGTGGCTTTATGGACAAATACCGGTCTTTACCTTAGTGTTAGAACAACAGTCACAAAATACTTGTGATAGAATTCTCTCTATTTTTCTCTAGCCTTTGGTCCAGAATAGCTGCAGACTCCAGAGGCCTTGAGTGTAACTTACATGAAAACTATAAGGCTTCCATGAACAAGGTTATGTCTTGAACACATCCAGAATTACTGCTACAAAAATGTTATTCTTTAAATAATGAGTATGTTGACCATTTAACTTGACAGTCCCTGTCACACTTCATCAAAGACAAATTAGCATGGTTAAGGTCACCAAAAGGAAACTTTTAAAACATAAAATGTTTTCATTTCTTCTGATCTGGTACTTTTCCTACAGCATTATATATCACTTTAGAATTGCCTAATTAAGAGTGATGCCTTCCTCCTATTCCACTTCTACAACACAAGCATTTGCCTGTCCCGAATTTCTTTCTATACATACAGCACCAGGAATTTGTTAATTCCTAGTCAAACAAAAATAGTTTAAAGTTGTATTAATGACTTCCTAGATTTAATTAAAAGAGAAACTTAAATTTATATTTTCCACAACCACAGTCTGAAAGCACCCCTGTATTCACACCCTACATATTGTTGTAACAACCTTTGTAGAAAATGCGCCTTGTAAGATATCATTTGAAAACTAATAACCTGCTGGTCAATAATATCATGGTGAAATGTATGTAGCAACATTATATGTAAACTTATGAAATCCCTCTGTATGTTGTTCTTGGCACGTGTTCAAAAAACCACACAGCCCTGCCCAGGCAGAAGTATCCTGAACAAGAAATGTATGTTTACCTCTATTTACATATAAGTAGTAAACAGAATCCTTAAGACAGCAGGGAGAAGAGATGACAGGAGATAAAAACATTGCAACTCAGCAAACACAGGTGAGAAGACCGAACATGAAGCCTCTTTCCCCAGCAGACTCTGTCACCTTCTTTACTATTTGAATTAATTTTGCTTTGAAGGATAACCAGCAGAAGAATTCACTTCAAAGGTTTACTGGATTACAAAAGAAAGGGGCAGAAAACTCCAGTCTCTTTTTTTCACCTTGTATGATAAAGAAATCAGCCCGTTGACTTTGGTGGGAGATCCTCACTTGCGAATTTGGTCAGCCATGTTTGCTGGGAAAACATGGTAAGAATTTTACCATGAACCAAGTCTAGCTTGTTAAGTTTTAGCTACTAGAAAACATTTTTTCTTTCTTTCTCTTGTCAACATTTCTGACTTTACTACCTCATACCTGAATTTACTTGAAATCCTACCTTCTTTTGTTAATAAATTTGTTTTATTTTTTAATCTAAACCAATCCAATGCAGTGTTTAAACTGAACCATTTGAGTGACTCCAGCTAAAGTAGAAAACTATTGAATATTGACTCTTTACAAGGACAACAGGCCTTTAATATCTGAACTGTCCAGGAGAGGGCTGGACAGTGCGGAACACACATTTTGGGGGGAAAGTTCAGGACTGGGAGAGTGACAAGGTCACCTGCAGGTAATAACCAAGGCTGGTGGAAGCCAGAGTATGACTTGTGTGTTGCTGAGAGGCTGCTCAGGGTAAGCGCTGCAACTATCCACAGATACTCAGGGTGTGACCTGCATGCTGGTAGGCTGTTTTTGAGTAGACCAGGTTGGGAGCTACAACAGCAAAGCATTGTTATGCACTCAAGGCTGCAGTGTAGGTGGTGACACAACCCCTCACTGGTCTGGATTGCACCCCAAAATGTGACAGTGGTGTAGACAAAGCAGGATGTATACACAGCTTGTTAGTTTAACTGAGATTTACACTTTAAGCACTGGTGTAACAGTTTTAAGCGAGTCTCAAGTGTAGTGGCTGGGAACAGTCACAAAAAGGTCAGCGTTTTATTCTTTTCTGTTTGTTTATTTTGGATAAGGGAACTAGAACAATAGTAAAGTGAAATATGAGCACCAGTGAAGCAACTATAAAGCTAGAGCAGGCCAGGTCGGAGAAAGAACAAAAAAAGCAGAGTGTGAATACCAAAAGTGGCAAGCAGACATGACAGCCACGGAGAGGGACGCAGAAAGGCAGCAGCAGTGGGCCCTGGAAGCTGAAAGGCAGGGAGAGGAGAAAGCAGCACTTCTCCACAAACAAGTCATGGAGCAGAAAGACAAAGAAGCCCTAGAAAAGGAGAAGGAGAGATAATATAAACTGGTCATGATGGCAAAGCATGGGCAGATCTCACAGTCCCCAGTCACTCCCTCCATCCAAGGAACTCTTATCTAGGACAAGTTGTGCCATGCACAGAAAGAAGCAGACTGTATCAAAGATTACTTATCACTTAGAAAGTTTATTTGAGGTTCATAAGACTCCAGAAGACAAGTCAGTCCCCACACTTTCACATGATTTACAAATCCCCATGAACTGTTCCCTCTGTGTTTTTGAGAATTTTCTGTTTATTATTTTTGAATAATAAATTGTAACAACAACTCCAAAATAAATCTGCTAGTTGGATTAGGAGCCTCACAGATCTTGCAACTGGCAGTTTAAACTATGGATGAACCAGTATAAAATCTGTTTAAATTTTTTTTTTAAATATAATTATTTTAAAATATACGCTCTCCACCTGATTTTTCTGCAAGTAGATGGACTCTGCTAATAATGTGAGACTAATATATGTTGGCAATCTGTATGATTATGATTGGACTTGTTTTAAAATCAAAATAATCCTACTGCTACTCCTTTTTCTTCTTTACTGAGTGATTCATGTTCCTCTTTTTAAAATTTGAGGTTTGATAAATGAACTGTGTGAAAATTAAGAAAACAAGTATTTACTATTTACTCTCTCCTTTCTATCTTAATAAATTCACGTCATACAGTAGTTTCTAATAAGAAGTTCATAAGAGGTTAGAGATATGAATCCACTTTTAGAGTTTGGGGCATCAGCTCATTAAGGGTAATATAGTAGGCTTCCAGTTTGAAAAAGGCACTGACTCAAATTTGTATGATTTCATTTTCAAATTTCTTTTATCTCAGCTGCTGCTACTTCAACAAATACAAGTGCTTCAGATATAATAAGCAGACTAATGAGCATTGCAGCTGATTACTAAAATATTGTAGTACTTCCCAAGGCATAATGACATTTTTCAAAATTAAGAAAAAAGGAATATTTTTTCTTCTTTACTGCCATAGACTATGACCTGCAAACTGACTTTCTAAGAGAACTACTGAAGAAAGCAGTCTCTCACTAGGACTAATTTTGTTTTTAAAAGAGTTTTTATTAACTTTAGTCTGAGCATTCACTACAGTTTGACTTTTTCTTTTTAAGTGCAGTGCATTAGAATGGACTATTTGATGTGTGGAGTTGGCATCGTAATGATCACCTCACAATGCACTCTGTACAGCTTTTGCAAGTCCTGATTTTCCTATGTCATAGTTGGGTGAACCTTATAAAAAGGACATTTTCTATCAGTTTCCTGAGATGCTTGGGAGATAGAAGCTCTTTCAGTAGCACACGTAAAACAGAGGATGACATAGTCACTCCTGCTACAGCCTCTTTACATCATGAAAAAGGAGTCAGAGCAATGTAAAGTATCAGAGGGGTAGCTGTGTTAGTCTGAATCTGTAAAAGCAGCGAAGAGTTCTGTGGCACCTTATAGACTAACAGACATATTGGAGCATGAGCTTTCGTGGGTGAATACCCACTTTGTCAGATGCATGTAGTGGAAATTTCCAGAGGCAGGTATAAATATGCAAGCAAGAATTAGGCTAGAGATAACAAGGTTAGTTCAATCAGGGAAGATGAGGCCCTCTTCTAGCAGTTGAGGTGTAAAGTTTAGAGCAATGTAAAGCTGCTCTAAAAGCCCTCCCCAGCAAGAGAAGTATTCCCCCAGCAGAGGCTCTGTAGAACACAGCTGTAAAGATCACCTGGCAAGATCTGGCATGGGGTGCATGTGCTGGTGGCTAGGTTCGGGGATGGAGAGGCAAGTTGGGAAAAGGATGCTCCACCACACAATGCTTCAGATTTCAGACAGTGCTGCAGCCCCTATGGCATCCTGGGAGGATGCCATAACTGAGACAGGCCTCCAAGGCTGTCTAATTACATCAGTGGCCTTTCCAGCCTGCTAAATAGCCCAGGATAAGGAGGGAACAAAGATGGCTTAAAGCCACCTTATCTTTCCTTTGCCCTAAGCTGCAAGTTCTGGGCTATGCTTCAGAGAGGCATTTCACAGAATCTCACCTAGAAACTCTTAGAGGGAGTAATCATGCCAACAATTGTACTAAGTAACATCTCTTGATTGCATCTAAGAGTCAGTAAGTCAATAGCCCAGTTCCCAACCGATTTCAGTAGGGCCAGGGCTTGCTCGTGTCCTATTCTAGTGGTTCTAAACCTTTCCAGACTACTGTACCCCTTTTCAGGAGTCTGATTTGTCTTGCGTACCCCCAAGTTTCATCTCGCTTAAAAACTACTTGCTTACAAAATCAGATAAAGTATATAAAACTGTCACAGCACGCTATTACAAAAATTGTTTACTTTCTTACTTTGTAATTATATGTTAAAAATGAATCAATTGAATATAAATATTGTACTTAAATTTTAGTGTATAGAGCAGTACAAACAAGTCATTGTATTAAATTTTACTTTGTACTGATTTTGCTAATGTTTTTTATATAGCCTGTTGTAAAACTAGGTAAATATCAAGATGAGTTGATGTACTCCCATAGAAAACCTCTGCGTACCCCCAGTGGTCCATGTACCCCTGGTTGAGAACCAATGTCCTATTCAACTCAAGTAGGTCTGACACATGTGCTTAAGTGCTTGATTGAACTGGGTCCATAATGAGGAAAGAGCACTCCAAAAAACCCCAATATATATAAATCTATGCTACTTTATATTTTAAAAACCAAAGAAAATGCACAGTATGACCCATAATATGAGACATCTGTGGTCCTCAACAGCAGAGCACCTAGCAGCATCTCAAGGGTCTCGTCATGTAATTCAGAGATTTTTTTGGCTCTCTTTCATTCTGTGTTTGAAGACAGATTGCTTTACAAGGTACATCAGCCTGAAGGGAATAGCAATTTCCTTTTTCTTCCACAACAAAACAAATGTAACTTTTTAAACTGTTTATCTTTGATCAAAACTATATTACTTACCACACTAAGTAAATAGCTCTATAATTTGTCATATAAATTATTGCTTCCTGTGGCTATTTTGGTGTTTTTACATTCTCTTGGCAATTGGTAATGAGAGCTGATAACCTCACCATTTGTTTTTTATTTTTGTAACGATCTCAGAAAAAACATTTTGAAATATGAGCTGTTCTTTTATGTTCTTAAACTACCATGCTGCCAGGAATTATACCTGACTTCCTCACTCAATAGTCATGGGAACTCAAGCAACAACCACAACCCACACATACAATACAAGAAACCACACAGAACACATATATTACATTTCAGTGGTAATGCACTCACCAAGAAAGGCCAAAACAATGCTTCCGGACTGCTGAGGGAGGGCGCGGGGGAGGAGGGAGAGAGGAGGAGGGAAAGGGGAAGCACGCTAATACAAAGTTTTGGAAGAGGACATATACAAGCAAACTCTTATATTATTTGACCTTGTAAAACGATTTCTGCATATTTTTGCTACTTTTCTAAATATTTTGAAAACTTGTCTTTTTTTATATGCAGTAAATTGTTTTCCAAGTCATCTTCAAATTTTATTCTCCAAGATGCATAGAGACTAATCAAACATTCTGCTCCTCAGGCCTATCATTCCTGTGCCACTCTTGCTGACCTTTTTCTGCCATTTTTCTCTTCTGCTTTCATTTTCTGAAGGTGTATCATCTAAATCATACTGTGGCATTATGAATCAACATGCTACTGTTTATTGATTACAAGCTCGGAGCCAGTCATCCCTTTTCCTTCAGTTCTATGCAAAACAATGCATTTGATCTTTTCAGATCACAAAGCAAACATTTCATATCTTCTTCCATCTGGCTCCGGGGGACCTTAAAACTAGTGTTTGCAGTTTCTTTTATCCTTTACATTTGGAGTGCCCTAATTAACAAATTTGGGGAGAGGGTGGGTAATCTAATTATTCAGACCTTAGGAACATATATTCTAATGTACCAATCTTTTTGTATTCTTTTAGGCTCTGTGACAATAATGCTGTTGGAAAAAAGTGTATTAATTATTTTTCATATATGATGCAATTTTCTTCTTGTTCTTTTGCCTGACTGCAGTAGTTTCAACCATCTCCAAAGGCTTATGCTTTAATTTTTCATTTTACTGTTTTTCCTTTAATTCTTCCTGACACAGTCCTAATTTCACCTCATCCTCATTTTCCTCTCACTCTAGTTCTTTGCTACCGAGGACTCAATTTATTGTAATGGTGTTGGGATTCACCACTGCAGCACCTTCTACTGATCGACTCCAGGAATTAGCTCAGTCCAGTGGAGCGCCCTCTGCTGGTGGTGTCCCATCCGTCATCTCGCCCTCAGTGGGTGAGTGGACCCACGCTGCTCCTAACCTGCAGCATCCTCTTCAAGCCACCGCCCTCCAGCATTCCCTCACAGTCCATCCTCACCCCCTTCCAGGGTGTGTGTGTAGAAATCAGCAACAGTCTTTGCACTGGCCTCAGAGGCCAACCACAACCTCCAAAGTCTAGCCCCTTGTCACAAGGACCAGTTGCAGTTTTTTTCAGCCCCCTACTGCATGGCCAGGTGCAGTATAAGGGGGAAGGGAGGGACCCAGGCCCGCCCACTACTCTGGGTCCCAACCCAGGAACTCTTTAGTGGCAGCCTCCCTGCCCTCCTTCTTCCCCTTGTCTATCTGTCCCTGGGCCACTTCCCCTTCGGCCCCTTTGCACCAGCTAGACCCTTCACTCAGGGCCTGCAGCCTGGCAGGTAGTGGCTCGAGTTCCCTTCGTCTCCCCTGAGCCTGCCCAGCACTGCACTGTCCCAGGTGTTGGTCTCCTGCTCTGGAGACAAACGTTCCCCCATGAAGATCTGGGACAGACTGCCTGCTACTATTCAGGGCAGCCTTTATATATGGCCCAGCTTGAGCCCTGATTGGCTCTCAGTAAGCCCTTTCCTGATTGGCTGCCAGCCTGCACAGCCTCTCTGGCCTACTTTAGCCCCCTCTCACATGGGGGTGGGGAAGCCACCTCACCACAGTTATCTTCCCACCTGTGGAGGCCAAGATGTGTAATGGTAGAAAGGACCCTCTTGCCAGTTTCTGAATGCACTACCTACACAGTACTCCTAGGCCCTCATCATACCAGTTAGAAATAGAAAAGGTGCATAGAAATCAACCCTAGGTCCATATGTGGCAATGGAGAACTCTACCCCATATGAAACTGGATTCAGTTTCTGAATTCTGGTCTATTCATTTCTATTAAGTCCTGGTTTGTACAAGAAAGCTATGCCAGGAAACCCTCCTTGCGTACACACTGCTTTTGCCAGTATAGTTTATATCAATTCCCCACAAAAAATAACAATACCAGCAAAAGATATACTAGGGCTTTTACTAGTATAAAAATGTTTAAAAACAAAATAAAATCAGCACCTTAACTGACATCATATGTTGGCAAATCTTTTAAGTGCAGACCTGACCCAAGTCATTGCATTGGCATGATTTTTTTAAAATGGCTTGTGTTCTAATACTCATTCTTTTTTTTTTTTTGCCAAATCCTGATATTTTTATCATTTATATTTTATCAGCGAACAACATACTCAAAACAGCAATCTCTGAAATTTCAGTGCATCATTTTATTTTTACACTAATTAGTTTTTATTTGAGTGATAACATTATCTATTAATTCATCAGTATAGTCATCTTTAGAAATGCTTATAGCAGCCTCTTCTGGGGGAATCCCAATCTCGGCTGGCTACATGCCTCCATTCAGCTGTTGTTCATTAGCTACTAACAGTGATCTGCCACAGAGCTGCCTGGCTCTGATCATTTAAAGTCTTCCAGGTCTTCTTTCTTTCCTCCAAAACAAACCCTAAAACCATCTCCTTAGCCTCACAATGCCCAGAAATATAAACCTAGGCATATCAGTGTATAATGAATCTGGATTTTTTAGAGATGTATTGAAGATTTTGGGTACAGAGAGGTTATGAAAGAAAATTCTCTCACTTATTCTGCTACATATTTTAAAAAATGTATTTATTCACTGATGCATGCCAAGGTTTTGAATGATAAGAGACCAATAGAAGTATTACCATAAAGCAGTTTCTTTAGCTCCATAGTTAAGTGAACTATATACAATTTCTTTTGTTCTTGAACTTCCTTCAGAGATTTTTTTTGGGGGAGAGTTTTGTAATGATTTAAGGAAGTCAAAGAGAGCTGTAAAGTTCAATTTGCTTGTCACATAATCAAGATTATGATGTAGATCGTAAAACAAATGACAAGCACATCAACATATTGGCCGGTAGTTATAAATAACAATAAATATAATGTATTAGAGCATTAAATACAAACTTTAAATTTTAGCTCAGGACAGAAAAGTTACCTGTATTTACTATTCAACCCACCTCTTCTATCACACATACTATATATGTTACAACACAATATTGGGGTATGCAATCCAAAAGCATATGCAGATTTGGCTAAAAATGATATTCCTGGATACTGAACGCATGTTAGCCACATTCACACCAAAAAAAAATAAATAAAATAAATAAAAACAACCCCAATCAAAACCACGAGGAAAATCTTTTGAACTTTGTAAAACAAGCAGCTGTGCACATGCTGTTGTCAGGTCCCCAGCTGTGCCTTCTGTATAGGACCATGCAATACCATTTCCAGATTGTCAGGAGAATGTATTAATTTTGCACCATTTTCTGTTCCCCTTACAGTCTTTGTCATGAAAATGAGAATGTATAATGAGGAGAGCATGAGAGGCATTAACATTCTGTGTTAACTCATTCCAGTGTCAAAGATAACGGTCACATAACAGAGAATGGCACGTTTAACCAGTCTCAAGACCAATGTAGGCATGAAGATTAAAAAATGGCAGTGTGTCACTTCATTGTCACAACCATTTTAAAAGGATATGCTCACGTTCCTCCATTTGTATATGAGACAGCTGGTAAAAGAAACAGAAGATTTTTGCAGAAAGAATTTCATGTGTCATGAAATCAGAAGCTCCAGAATATTGTTCTACTTTTAAAAGTTACAGTACCCAGAGTGTTTTGCACTGAAATACCTTTGTCTAACACTGAATATAGATTTACTCCCATGGCCTCCAAATGGATGCTCATGGCTGGGTTCATACTTGTTCTGACTGCCAATTTCAATTCCTTTTGTGACAGATGATTTCTAATATTTAGAAGATGCAAATTTTTTGGTTGATGAAACTCAGCCTCTGTATACCACAGCTCATCCTCCATCCTCTAGAGTAATTTGCAGCTGGACACAGGTGAACAGAATGAAAGGAAAATGCTGAGCAACAAAAACACCAACAATATTTGGCCATCTAAATTCAGCTAAATAATTGTCAGTTGAATTTGTGTGGTTGAACAAGTAATTCACCCACCCTGATTACTGCCAACTGCAGCAGCAGCTGCTTTTCCTGGCCCCTTCTCTTCCAAAGCACAAGAGGATAGAGTAAAAGAAGGCTCCTCCAAAAACTGGGAAGCAGCACACTGTTCCAGTGGTCTAATGATGCAGTTCTTTTGTATCATATAGATGGGGAAAGAGAACATCTCTCCCCACACTTGCCTCCTGGGGAATAGGGTAGAGAAGATTAAGCTAAGAACCCTGACTCACTCCTTATCCTGCTCTGCCAGGTTCCAGGTTCCCATCACCTACTTGTATTCATCTTCAGGAGGTTTGGGAACAAGTGATGATCTGATGGCCTTCTACTACCTCTCCTCTCCTGAAGTCTTCAAAAATGGCTGGTCAGCTTGCTCTCTCAAAAGGGGATGCCTAGGTGACCTGCATAACCATACTGCTTCTTCCAAGGTGCCAGCAAGTAAGACCTGCTTTCCTCCAAATCTTCATATATCTGAGATCTCAGTCCCATCTCCCAACACTGCAGCAGCAGGAAAGGAAAAACGCTTTAAAAACTGTACTGGAGTTGAGACACCCTATGGTAGTGGAACTGTAGACTGGCCATTCATTCTGTGGTTGAGACACAGTCCAGAGTGCATTGGCTTCCTGAAACCTCTATTCAGGTGTGAGAATGGGTATTTCCTTATACTCAGGGTGCTCTCTGGACAGCACAGCTTCCACTCCTTGGTTAAAGCAAAGACAGTGTCCCCACTCTTCCCACTTCTCTTTGGGTTAAAAAAAATACATTATTTTGCTAGAGGTCAAACTCCTTCTTGGCTGTCAAAGTGAGGACTCACACAAGCAGAAGGAACTGATCTGGGTTTGGTAGGAGGAGTTGGTGCCTACCTGTGGAGTTTCTGGAGCTTCCAGAAATGGATACACGGGAAGCAGTAACACCAACTGACTACAGAAGAGATGTGCCAGCTGGGAGTTCCTTATCCAAATATATGGCTCCGGTTTGTTCCCAACCCTCTAAGGGGAGACAGCAGATATCCCACGGCAGCTAATTCTCTCTCTCCTTTTGAGGGAAGACAGATGGCACTACTGCCAATAAATAATAATTAATTGGTCTTTTAGAAAGTTATATCATTCAGGATGCAGCAAATAGTTACTTCAACATTTTCTGGCAAAGAGCTCTCAAGAACTTCAATTTTCCTTTGTTGTCACTGCAGATTCTCCATTCTACTCAAGTTACAGAGATGTGACCCTACCCAGCTAAGAAGACCATATGCAGTGCACACACAGAACGTATGTATACTTGTTTGACTGGCCCATGAGCCCTTTTGCAGACATGAACTCCTGTCAAATAACTTCTTGTCTTTGTTCTGTCCCCTTTCTTTTTTTTCCCATCACCACAAGAGATGCAATGCTGCATTACACATTAAGGTGTGCAGTCACTAGAATTAGACAGCGCTCAGGCCCCTATTTTGACCTAACTGAACTACTGCTCTCAGGCATCCAGCAGCCTCAGAATGAGGCCAGGCCAGAGCCAACAGCAGCAGTAAGAGGACTTTTTCTATATCTGCTATATCATGAGGAGGATAAGCAAGCTGCCTGTCCACAAGAAGATAAGGAATTTGGAGGAGCCCTACCATACGTCACAGCCTAAAGATAGAGAGAGGATGATGGGGGGTGGGGAAAGGGAGGACGACAGCTACATACAGGACAGGGACAAGAGTCCAAATATTTGAATGTCATCTTATTCTTCTATCAGTATTATTTATGCAGCTGAATAGAGTGAATTACAACGAGTCATCCCCCAAAACACCAAGGTAACACACACACACACACACACAGACAGACACATAGGCACACTTTCACAGAAACCTGATTGAAAGCAATCTGAAAGGAAACAAATGTAATTTGATTTTTTTTAAACTCATCAGCGATGCTATAGTTCCTATGAATAGACTGATCTGAGTTTCTAAATATCTTTAACCTTCAAAAGATGATTAGTGAGTGATTTTTTGTTGTTGTTGCACAAATGGATACGTTTCTCAGTAAGTTTTGGAAAGAGGCTGGTAGTAGGTGCAATTAATTCAGCACATATCATTTAGTGCAGTCCTCACTTCTTTCACAGGAACCCTTGCCAACTGATCCAGGCAGAAGATTGGCTTTGGTTTTGCAAGCAGCTGCTCATCTTCCCACTTAGCTGGAGGTAAGTTGTCACAGTAAGCAGCTGCTAAAAGAGTGGGCGGGAGACACCAATGAGCAGAAACAATGGTGATGATAAAAAAAATAAAGGAGCAGCAATCTCACTTGCTTCAAACAGATTGGGTTGTGTTACATCTCATTTCCCTAAAAAGAAATGGTGTGACCACAGGTTAGCCTTGAAATACACAAGCTCTTGGAAACTTACATAACTCAGGCAAACCAAAATTAAAACACAACAGAAAATAACTCTACTGCTGAGTTATTATTCTACCAGTTGGTGTTCTATGATGGTGGATATTGCATAGGGTTATTAAGTTAATGAATGCTGAGTGCAGATATATCTTCATTGGATTCTGCTTTGAATACACTAAGCCTGAACCCCCATTACATAAACCAACTGTGGGTACAAGTATCCTCAGGCTCACAGCTAAGTAAACAATAATGAGGAGGAAATCCAGAATTAGGCCTTGATCCTGCAAGCTGGATACACCCAGGCAGACCTTTTGTATTTGTGGGGAGCTCCATTCAAATTGGAGGTGGGGACTCTGCGCGGACACAAGGATCTCCCATGTTGATTCATGGGATTTACAGGACTGGGGCCTTAGGTGGGGAGACTGGAGTTGTCCCATTATGAAATAGGTACAATTTCCTGTTTTTTAGAAAAATAAAATAAGAATTTTGGGGGAAACTAGCACAGAAAAAGGAAGCCAATCCACTAATTATTTTGAATACATTGCCAGTGGCAAATAGCATTTTATTAAAATATCAGCATATGCACACTTAAAACCTAGGCTCCAAAAAACAGCCCATTTTTTCCCTCCGTTCATATTCTTCCCACCTGTACTCTCAATCCATTCTTTGGCCTCTAGCCCCAATAATGCAATACATCTGCTACCCCAAATTAATCAATTCTCTGAAACCCCAATCATCTGATACTCTATATTGGCACACCGTTCATTTCCCCCTCACCTCTCCAATCACTTCTCCTAACTCCCATCCACTGTCCATCCCCACAAGGGTCAATAGTCTGTCCCTTAGATCAGTTCATATGTTGTAAACACCCCTCACCAACTGATTACATTCTCACTAGGATACAGCTCCCCTCTCTCACTCCCACTCCCCATCTGCAAATCTGTACCCTGCAGGCCTTCCCAAAAAACACTGACACAATTTCATCTCTCCCCCTCCCCACCCAAATGATCATCTGCCTCCACCTTCCCATGAGTTAAACTGACTATGTATTCCCCTCTCCCAGCAAAACAGACCTCGAGTCATGTCCCACCCTCCACACTACAGCAAAACTGATTCTGTGCCTTCCTCCAACTTACCCACATGGCTTGTTCTTCTCTTCCCTTTAGAGGTCCTCAGCTGCTGCTTCTTCTTGCCCCATGATAGGTCTGTTTCATGTTGTGTGGGAAGAGAAACATGGCCCCAGACAGAATTAATAGCTTGTCAATCCTGCACCTTCTGCAGAGTCCTTTGTGCTCTCATTGGACAGAGGGAGCAACCATAGCTCTTCTTCATTCCTTCGACACCATGGCAACACCCTAGTGGCCTAATGCTAAACAGGCTCAGCTAGGGAGTCAGAGAATTGCCAACCGAAAGTGTTCAAAAATCATGAGATGGTCTTAAAAATCGTGAGATTTGAACAAAAATAATGCAATTGAGATTTTTCATTTGCCTGCTGATTTTTGAGCCTTTAGGTTAAACCTGGGTTACATTTTCCAGCTTTTCTCTGCAACCATGAGGGCTAGAAGCTAGTTTTTCCAAAAATCTTGAAAGCTGAGATGAACATGAATCCAGATATTGTCAGAGTTAGCAACACTCAAGCGCTCCTCCAGGAGATGGATTCTGAGTGTTAGGTAGAACCCTATGCCACCTCCCTGTAGTGATGGGCCTCAACATCCGATTCCTACCTACAGTAAATGAGCCACCCATTAAATGCTAGCTTCAGGGGTGCTTTATTTTGTGCTGTGCAACATCTCTCTCATCCCCACAATGCTTAAATGTGGAATGCAACAAATGACAAACCCCCAAATGAAAGAAAACATTATTAATATAGAAAACATTTTGTGTATATGACTCTCTGTAATCTCAGTTTCATGATCCTCTAGTTCTGATGGCAGAGATGCTTAATGACTTCTTTGTTTCGGTCTTCACTGAGAAGTCTGAAGGAATGTCTAACATAGTGAATGCTTATGGGAAGGAGGTAGGTTTAGAAGATAAAATAAAAAAAGAGCAAGTTAAAAATCACTTAGAAAAGTTAGATGCCTGTAAGTCACCAGGGCCTGATGAAATGCATCCTAGAATACTCAAGGAGTTAATAGAGGAGGTATCTGAGCCTCTAGCTATTATCTTTGGAAAGTCATGGGAGACAGGAGAGATTCCGGAAGACTGGAAAAGGGCAAATATAGTGCCCATCTGGAACCCATATCCGTAGAACAACTCCCGGAACTCCGGACGCATTAGTTAACTTCTGTGCCAGGGAAGATAATGGAGCAAGTAATTAAAGAAATCATCCTCAAACACTTGAAGGTGGTTAAGGTGATAGGAATAGCAGCACGCATTTGTAATGTGTAAGAAAACAGTGTCAAAAAACAATCTGCATAGCTTTCTTTGATAAGGATGAACCGAGTCTTGTGGAATAAGGAAGAAGCGGTGGATGTGGTACACTAGACTTAGTAGGCAATTTGTACGGCTGATGATATCTATAATAAACTATGCAAATAAATTTAAAGATGGGCTACTATAAGGTGGGTAATAAGGCTGGATAAACTGTACTCAGAGAGTAGTATATAATGGCTCCCGAATCCTGCTGGAAAACGATATCACAATGGGGTGAGGTTCCGCAGGGTCTTTTGGACTGACTCGGGTTCATATACTTCATCAACGACCTTAGATGTTGGCATACGAAATACGCTTATTAAGTTTGCGGACAGATGAAAACTGGGAGGGATTGCAACTGCTTTGGAGGACTGGTCAAATTCAAATGGATTGGACAAATTGGAGAAATGGTCTGAGGTAAACAGATGAAGTTCAATAAAGTAAACAAATGCAAGTGCCTCCACTTAGGAAGGAACAATATTTACACATACAGAATGGGTAAGAGACTGTCTAGAAAGGAAGTTATGCATAAAGAAGATCTATGGTCATAGGTGGATCACAAGCTAAAATATGATCAAGCAGTGTGATACTGTTTGCAAAACAGCAAACGTGATTCTGGGATGCATTAACAGGTGTGTTGTCACAACAGACACGAGAAAGTTCAATTCTTTATCTGCGTCTAGTCTTGCGCTGGTTAGGCCTCAATGCATGAGTACGTGTCCAGTTCTGGCCCGGGGAGGGGCATTGTCAAGAAAGATGTAGAGAAATCTGGAGCGCGCCAGAGAAGAGCACACAGAATGATTAAAGGTTTGAGAACATGACGCTAATGAATGATGGCTGAAAGAATTGGTTTATTTAGTCTGGAAGAGAGAATGACGAGAGGGAACATGATAGTAGTTTCCGGTAATCTTAAAAGAGTGTCATCAGGAGGAGGGAGTAAAACTTGTTCATGTAGCGTCTAATGATAGAACGAAGAAGCAATGGGCCTTAAACCTGCAGCATAGAGAGAGGGAGGTTGATCACCCAGGAAAAGTTCTAAGTCAGCGGTATTAAACACGTGGAATAAATTGCCTAGAGAGTGTGGAATCTACATCTCTGGAGTATATTTTATTTAAGAGTAGGTTAGATAAATGTCTATCAGGGATGGTCTAGACAGTATTTGGTCCTGCCATGAGGGCAGGGGACTGGACTCGATGACCTCTCGAGGTCCCTTCCAGTCCTAGAGTCTATGAATCTGATGTAAACAATTTTCTGAATAAAGAAGATGAACAGACACCAGATTTATGTGAAATGTAGGGAACTATGGGACTCAGAGGTGTGGCATTTCATGAACTAAATAGAATTTGAGAGGTGTGCTGCGTAATATCATGGCATTTTCCATTGCAGATCGTAACACATCAGCATAAGTTGGTGAATCAGTAGTTCAGCCATTCAGTTCCGATAATCAGATAAATTCTCAGATTCAAATCTTATCCCGCTATTTCCAAAATAAAAATGTGAAAACTTGTCACAGCTTGGGTTTTTGAGAAGCTCTCAAACTAATTTTTGACTTGGCAAACCTTGAACAAGTTTGCAACCCCTTTTTCTCTGTAATTAAAACTAATTTGTTTCAATGATTTTGTTTTTAAGAGAGATTCAATTAAAAACAGGTTTTGCTAGTTTAAGGGAAGTCTGTGCTCTCTCTTAGGAGAAGAAGAATTAATACTGAATTAATCTAAACTGGCACAACTAGGTGGCCTACATACAGAGTATGGATTGCATCCATTTTTTTCATTAGACTGTCTCTCTTTCCCCTCCCTCTGATCTTCCCCCCATCCCATTCTTCTCCATTCTAGCATTGTTTTTCCATTTGATTTTTTTCACTCTGCCCCTTGTTTTCTCCACTAAGAGGAATGCAAACAATATAACAATGCTTAGTTGCCAACATGACAGGTACTTTAGAAATATCAAAGACTGAATGTTTTGATGTGAATTTCAAACCTATACTGTTCAAATGAATTTAAGAGTAGCACAAGTTTGCCCATCCTTGATCTAAGATTCTCTAGCTTGCAACAACAGGAGTTCTCAAGCTTTTTCATAATCTGGACAACACTTTAATAGACAGATTGTCTCAAAGTTCATTTTCCTTCCCCATTTACGGTCACACCAGGCACCTCACTCCTATCTCTGAGGCAACTACAGCAATTGTTGTCATGATAGAGTAAGTAAGTATTTATGCATTTTATGGTGATAAATGGTTTGTTCGTGCTGAAAAAATTAACCACAGTGTCAACTTTAGTTCATTTCAACTCCTCTCTCCAGCTGTTATTTATTTCTTTTTAGGGTACATCTACACTAAAACACACCAAAAATAAAAAAAACCCACCCCACACAACCTCACAACACACGACCAAAAACATAGCAGTGTCTCAGAGCCCAGGTCAACTGACTCAGGTTTGTGCTATGGGGTTAAAAATACAATGTAGCTTCCTCACTCAGACTGGAGCCCGGGCACTGAAAACAGGTGAAGGGGAAGGCCTCAGAGCTCGAGATCCAGCCCTGAGCAGGAACAACTACACTGCTATTTTCAGCCCCATAGCACAAGTCCAACAACCCCAATTCATTTTATCCAGGGTCTGAGAATCACTGCTACATTTTTTTTCCAGTGTAGACGTACCCTTAGTTTAGAAGGCCCCAATGGAGGTCAGGGTTCCATTGTGCAATACTGTACAAAACACATAGCAAGATCCAGTCATTGCTCCAAGAACTTCTGTTCTACATAGACATGACAAAGGCATTGTTATAATTTTATTTTCCTCATTGCTTTTCTTTTCGTTATACAATTTTACAAAAGGGAAACTGAGGCAGGGACAGCCGAACCAGGAGGTGATGGGGCTGATCTAAATTTCCATCCCAAGGGATTTTGCAACACATTCTGGGAACCAGTGTTCTCTGAAAACTGTGTGCACAAGCAAGGAGTGGAGGCTAGAGAGGGGACCTGGAGTGGCTTCCATGGTGTCTGGGATGAGGCCAGGGAGCAAGTAGCAACCAGGTTGATTGGGTTGGGGCTGGGGCTGGGAGCAGATACGCCAAGCAGCCAGCAAAAGACCCAAAAACCACTGGAACCCTCTGTCCCAGGCTGGAGCTGTCTACCCCGCACCACGTTGCGGTAGCTCCCTTCATTCCCCATGCACAACATTCATTTGTTCCCCTTTGAAAGCAACCTTCTGCTGCCTCTGAACCAAGGCACTGAGTGTTTAATTGACTTAGCCAAGGTCACATAGGAAGTCTGT
Source organism: Chelonoidis abingdonii (assembly GCF_003597395.2). Lineage (NCBI taxonomy): Eukaryota > Metazoa > Chordata > Testudines > Testudinidae > Chelonoidis > Chelonoidis abingdonii. The sequence goes on along the minus strand of NC_133774.1, from coordinate 60,573,316 downwards.
GGCAGAGTCAAGAGCAGAACCCAGATTTCCCAAGTCCTACTTTAGTGCCTTAACACAAGCCCATCTTTCTTCTCTCATGTTCCTTGATGGGCTTCTCTGCTACAAGATCCCCTTCTTCCCTGGCCATACTAGATCTTCTTCATCTCCCTTGGACAGTCCTCTCCTGCTGGTCACTGGCAGCTTCACTAATAACTCTGGTCCCAAAAAGCAGTTTCAATTATTCTTTATGTAGCGGTGACCCCAAGCAGAGGTAGCCAGGCACTAGGTCCTCCTCTTCATTTCCATTTACTTATACAACCCCATCTAAACAGCCAGCTCTCTGCAGGTCTTTAGCCCACATTTCACAGTTTGGGAAATGGTGGTCTTGAAAGTGGCCTGGAAATGTCATGACGAGCAGTTATAGATTTCTAGTAAGTCCTGATTCTCACTGTGTCAGCAGAGTAATAACAGTTGAGCTCCTGGTGTATTTTCTGCATAATAACCACACACAGAAGATGGCTGCTAAATTTCCTTATTTTAATTCCTGTTAGCACACTGATAAACAAAATCTCTTAGTGTTTAAACAGCTTGAGATGGATTCTGAGCTTAGCAAACAAAATCAAACAAGTTAAGCAGACTTTTTACACCCCCCCCCCAACACAATAAAAAAAAAGGTTCAGGTCACATCTGGATGAATGTTCAGATATATAGTATATGGCCTAACAAATACCTTACTTTGCACTGAGTAATTGATATCGGTTCTTAAACACTATCAGATCTGAAATTTGGCAGATATTTGGCTAAGAGCAGGTAATTTGAATTATACTGTATGTGGAGAGTCTGAATCCACGGATAATTTATCACCTGTGCATCTGTATGATAAATAATAGCTTAGCAGTACTAGTTCCTCCTGCCATTTCAATTAAGGTTAACTTTCCCAAAATGTCCTCAATGAAAGTTCATGACAAGATCAGAGGGAGAAACTTTTTACTTACAAACTACATTTTAAAGAAGACAAAATCCAAGTATGCACATGCAAAAATGGAAGCCTTTCAGAATCTGGTTATTCAGTGTTGTGGGCATAGCAGAAAGGTTATTAGTAACTTTGGCGCAGATCCTCATCTGGTGTAAGTTGTTAAATGCCAGTAAGGATCTGCCTCTTTTAGTCATTATGCTCCACCTTTTACAGAATCTGCAGTTCTATAATATCTATTTCCTCCTCCCTCTGTATTTTTAAAGCCTCTGCATACAGAAAAAAAAATATCAAACAGTTCTTAACTTGGAAATGCCTGGTGTGTAACAAGCTCAAACGAGTAAAAGCAAAGCCTTGGAGGTCTAAAAGGGATGTTGAATTTCAAGCAGCTGAAATGTTTAAACTCTAAGCCAATACTTAGATCACTGAGAAATAGTTCCCAGGTCAACACAGCTCAAGCTGTTCAAACACCCACCAGGATATTTTGTTTCCCATCAGTGTGCAAACAGGAAGTTAAAACGGGGAAGTTGAATCAACCAGCTTCTATAGCACATAATCTTCATATGTAGAAAGCCCACAGAATCTTGCAGCCTGCCAAATACCAGTCCCTCCATTTTTTGTTTTGTATGGGTATTCATTTACAAAACAAATGAATTTACTGTATAGTGCAGCAAATTCAAATAATTGCAACAAAAACAGCTTCTGTTTTAATTTGCAGAAAGAACAGAACAAGTGAATGGCTGATCTTTGACAAGGAATAACACCTAATAATTTGACTGTTAGCTGCTGGAATTGAAAATCCTGTAGCTAGGCAAAGACATCTTATTTCTTGTATGATTCAGAGTTGTTGGCATTTATTTTGAGGGAATTCAGTGTGCATGAGAATGGCCTGATTGACAGCTCTGAAGAACACATTTTTCCACAGTCCAGGTAAGACTAGACATGATGGGGGTAAGTGTAAGCTTACCCCCACCATCCTGATATCATACCTCAACTCTGACCTGAACAGGAAAGTGGAAAGTAAATTGGTCTGTGTCAGGATCAGGTTCCATCAGCCAAAGAGATTTATTTTTGTTTGTCTAAAAAACAGAAGAGTTATTCTGGAGAAGTGAGAAATCTGCTCCCAAGGAAGGCGAGAACTTGTATAATTTAGGCCAAATTATATGGTTCCTTCTGGTCTATTTGAAAAGAGGGCTTCTGGGATGGGAGGAGACTTATAAATGTAACAGCATTTTACTTTATATTTTATTTTAAATAATCCCCCTTTGATTGGGATAAAGTAGGAACTTATGATTATGAAAGGATTAGCAGTTATAATTATTGCAGCTACTGTACCGTGATTACCCCTTGAAATAGTAATTGGTGCCCTGGGGTAGTAAAGACCCATTCTAGCTTTGGTATGAAATAATTTCCTCTGTCTCTCTTATTCTCTCCAAGCATCACCCCATTCTACTTCTGCTATCCATTTCTTGACATGCTCAATTCCCCCATCTGCACTAAAACCCTGAGTTCTCCAACGTCGGCGAAAAAAAGGAGAAAGATAGAATGGGTTGTTGAAGAAGGAACCCCATATGTTGCTTTATTTTTTATTTCAATTATGATAAGGTTGAAGAGAAGCTGGATTTTGTTCTGTAAGGAGGTAAAAGGACATGGGTAGATTCAGGGCCGTCCTTAGGATTCATGGTGCCCTAGGCGGGATTATTAAACTGGTGCCCCTGTGCCTGTCTTGCTCTTAGCAACACGAACATAAGCTTACAGTATTGAAAACTTGCCACATGCATGTTACTAAAACCAGTTTAACTTAATTAAGCACACTGTAATGCTGATGAACTAGCACCAAAAGAAAAAATTCTGATTTGACAGAATGATGCAAATAATATAATTTTTAAAATTTTTCAACATTTTATTGGAAATTTATATGAAGAGGTATTGAAACAAGGATTAGTTTTTAATTAAAAGCAATCTTTCTGGCTTTTTTGGCTGCAAAATCAGTAATAATGTCATCGTATGACAAAGACAAAGTGATGTCTGTTTGTTGCAAGAATAGCAAGACCAGTCAAATGTTCCTGACTCATTGTAGAGTGGAGATAGTTTTATGAGCTTTTAGTTTGAGAATCCGTTCTCCTGATGCTACTGTTACAGGACTTGTCAGTAGATATGAGTGGCAAATTTGGCTGGTATGAATAACTGTACCATGTCCATCATCAATTTTGCATGTGGCACCAACTCATTCTTCCGTACAGTTCAAGTCCATTTAATCAAATGATCACCATGCTTCGAGCGCTCTCTAAGGTCAGGGTCCCCAACGTTGTGCCGCGGGCACCATGAGCCCCAGGGGCCTCTCAGTGCACCCAAGTATGGTCGGAGGACGAGCATTCTGCCGAAATGGCCGCGAATTCGGCGGCATTTCGTGCCAGTTGCCTCTGGATGACATTGTTGCCGCCGAATTCGGCAGCATTTTGGCGGAAGCTATCTGCTACCACGGTCCTTCATCTGGCGCCCGCCAGATTGAAAAAGTTGGGGACCACTGCTCTAGGTTCTTGCACTTTGTCATTAGTTGCTCTTGTGTCGTAAGCCTGTGTCCAAGACTGGACTAGTTGTCCAAATCTGGGTGCTTAGCTGAAACCTCAAGCTTAATTACCAGCTTGGATTCTTATCTCGCTGCCACATCGCAAAATTTCCAGGGTTTTTGGCCCCTTGTTCCCAAACCTTCCCTGGAGAGACCTCCAAGACCCGAAGCTCTGAGTCTACCGGCAAGGGAAATACTCCACTTCCCTTGTCCTGCTCTTAACCATCTCTTCCCCTCCCATCTCCCACCAGACTTTCCTCTCTGGGCTAACTTGAGAGTATCGATGCCTCTCTTTACATCACATATACAAGAAGCCTGTCCCTCTCTGGCCACAAGAGACACCCTTCAAACACAAGGAACAGATGTTTTATATCTCTTTCCCCCCACCAAACAATTCCTGGTCTGCGAGCTTACCCTGAGAGAAATCAAGCCAAGACATTGAAAGAATCTATTGATATAAAAAACGAAAGAAGAAAGACATAAGAATATCTAAAACTCTGTATCAAGATAGACATAGACAACGGTATTTCCTTAAAGAAACTATCATAACGTCTGATTAAAAAGACTATCCAATTTGAACTCTCCACGCAGTTACACCACATGTAATACAAAATAAAATATAACCTATGCTTTTCTTTTGTACTCAAATTGGTAACAGAAGGGTAGAAAGAAGCTTGGATGATAGAAAAAAAAACTACTTCCCTATAGCAGAAAAACAAACAGCAGAAAAAGACAACACCACCCAGCAGTTCGCCTCCCTCACTGTTGAAAATCCGATTCCTGTTGGTTCCTCTGGTACAGTGTGTTGGTTTCTCCTTTGTAACCTTTACAGGTAAAGAAACATTACTATAGCATCTGTTATGAAGAATCTGTTTTCCTAATCGACTTGAAGTTTAGAGTCCCGCTCAGCCTGTGCAGCTGAGTGAATGGAACCGACCCAGAACCGAACAGCGGTTTAATGGTTCAGTCCAGGGTCTCACCGCTGAACCTTCTCAGCCCGCTGCTGGCCAGCCTGGGGTCCTTGGGGTTCTCCAGGCCCAGCAGCGGTGCTGAGTGGGACTGCCAGCCGGGACTCCACCCAGTGGTAATGGGCAGCAGCCGGACTCCAGGGCAGCGTGGGCCCTGAGCCGCTCGCCCGCCGCTGCGTACATCAAAATCAGCTCGCGGCCACTTGCACATGTGCCGTAGGTTGCCAACTTCCTGCTCTATACACTAGTAAAGGAGATGAGCCATATACAGTTTGTTGGAGAGGGGCCTCTATTTAGCAGTAACTGGCCTATAGAAATCCGTCAAAACAGTTTTTGTTTCTTCGTGTAGACAATGGCCCACTCACTTCCCCATAGCAAACTTGTCACAACATAATTGTCACAGAACTTTAAATTTCTGTTTTTTAGCTAAGATATTGATTTTAATATTATATACAAGAAATTGAATTCCAGATTGTTTAGGCTAAGCATTTTGTGGGCCAACCAATTTGCTCATGACAACCAAATGCAACACAGTACTGCTTTTCAGCTTGGCTCAAACCCCTGCCTGGTCTCAACAGCTGCAGTAGAAGAAGAATAGGTGGAAAACCGGCAGGAAACCCCCAAAATCCACCTCTTGGGTGCAAAGTGGCAACAGCAGGCAGTCAAACCGCCAGGTCCTTCACACGCCAAAGGGCCCATCACCAGCCCAACGGCCAATGGTGAATTAGCACAGCACTGATCTCAGGGGACGGGGGCAACCCATGGAGCCAACAGCAGCTCATCCTGCCCCTGTCAGCTCCCCGGAAGATGGATCACTGCCAGTCCAGGGAAACTATCGGCTCCCACGCTAAGGTGACTGGCTGCCCTGGTGAAGGAAGTGTGAGTTACTTCACTGCCATTCTCAGCAGTAGACTGCCAGCCACCAGCCTCCCCTCAGCATCTCACCCAACCAGCCTGAACACCTCTCCTCACCCGGGGAAAGAGTCATACTCACAGGTGAGTTCCTTCCCCCACCTCTTCCCAGAGACTTCCCAGCAGCCAATCCCCTCCCTCAGACTGTGCTGCATTTGGCTCTCTCTAGGACCCAGCAGCCCTGCTCTTACATTCTCCACTGCTTCCTATCTGTCCAGGCTCCTGGCAGAGTGGTGCCCCCAGACCTAGCGGTGCCCTAGGCAGCTGCCTGTTCTGCCTATGGCTAAGGACGGCCCTGGGTAGATTGTTACCTGTATTACTGTTGTGCCTAGGAGCCTTAGTCATGGACCAGGACCCAATTCTTCTAGGCACAGTATAAACACAACAAAAATGCTCCAGGCCCCAGAGATCCTACAATCTAAGTAAATCTAAAACTCTTACACAGTTTAGAATTGCATACTCCAACTCCAGAGGTCTGTTCCAGTAAGTGTTTGGAAAGAGAAAAGCCTGGGAGTGAGAGAACTTAGAGGAGAGGTGAATTCTGGAAAATAGCACCACTTCTGTTGCAGACTTCTTTTTATTTGGTTACCAAGGAAGCACTGGTTAATGCGAACTGAGGAGGAGGAAGTTGCATGAGTGGGGGTGCTCTTCAACTGTGGGGCATATTTATAGTTCCTTGCCTGCTCATGTCTCTGTGCAGAGGTCCTCTGGGCAGCGTCCATGGACTCCTTGCATGAGCAGCAATGGTCACTGTCGGGATTTTCTGCTTGGTGTTCCCCTCTGGTTCCTTAATTTTCAACCATTGATCTCACCCCCATTCTTGTTTTCTCCTTGTTTGGCCCCTGTAATCAACTGGAGTCTGGACTTAGTGGTTCCTCCCCATTAGTTGAGAGGAAAGGCCTTTAGTTTTGGACAGGCCTAGACCTACCCATACCCAGGGCAATCCTAGGGGGGTGCAGGGCCCAGGACATAGGCGCTGAGTTTCTCTCTCCACCTAAGTCCCGCCCCCACTCCACCATTTCCCCCAAGACTCCACCCAGTCCTGCCTCTTCCTGCCCCTGCCCTGCCACCACCCAGTTCTGCCTCCTCCCTTGAGTGGGCTGCGCCCTCGCTCCTCCCCCCCACCAGTGCCTCCAGATGCAACAAAACAGCTGATTGGCGGTAGGTGCTGGGAAGGGAGGAGGAGGCACTGATCAGCAGGGCCTGCTGGTGGGCAGGAGGTGTAGGGGGGGGAGGGAGAGGTTGGTAGGGGGGCTCCTCCTTGTCTCCTCTGCCTCACCTCCCCACCCACCTCTTCACGAAGCACGGGACTCCCAAGCATGGGGCCTGGAGTGGTGGCCATGATTTGCCATACCCTAGGAACAGCTCTGCCTGTACCAGTATTTCAAATGAGGGAAGAGGGAGCTGACTGATATAACTGCCTGAATCAGGGCTGAGTGGAAAGTTTGGCTGAGTCAATGGAACAGCAACACCTTAAAAGAAAGGAAAAAAATATTAAAGATTCAACATATGTATGTCAGACAAGGGTGTGGAGCTGCAGTAAAAAAAAAAAAATGTAATGAAAATTGCCACACATATGGGGTTTGTTTTTCTAATAATGGCGTGAATGCAGGCGGAGTAAGAAGTTCCTGAATAGATTACTAAATTACACATTCATATACTAATACATATTTTTAAGCCATGGGAAAAATATCCGCTCTCAAAATGATACTTGCACACACTAGGTCATTCTGAGAAAACTGCAGTGCTATAATTAATGGTTGATTTTCAGTTCTTACAATAAAGAGTATTTCTAAAGTTTGAAGAATATTCTAGTATTTATTTCCACTTAGAAATGCCCATGAGAATTTAATATTAGAACTGCCAACAGTACCAATTCCAATTCTTGCTAGCTGCAATAGTAGCGCCTGCGTGTGTGTGAGAGAGAGGTGTGTTGTTTTTTAATTTGAAATGTTATCCACCAGACTGACCTGAGACCATCAACACATTTCAAATATACCATCTAATAATCATTAGATGATAACTTCTAAACCAAGGAGAACAGAGCAATTCACAGAGAGTCACATAAGCCCACATGCATCTTCATTAAGGTACTCAACCCTTTTGTTAGTGGACTAAAATAAAACATACTGGAAAGCACATATCTTATTCTATTGTTTCTTGCCAATTGTTTCTTTTTAATGTCCAGAAACAGCATTCTAACAAATTCCTTAAATATTTGAATAGTTATTAGCAGCAAAATCAGAGTGACAAAAAGACATCGGAAGAAAATAGGAGAATATCACTGTTAAGCATATTGAAAAGTATAAACAGAGCACAACTTTTTTTCCACTTTTTAGTTTGGTTGCAAGATGAAGGAAGGAAGGGAGGAAGGATGGACGGATGGAATTAGTGAGTAGGAGGGTAATTGTGGACTGTGGATGTTTTCCTTAAGACACAAAGCTTGTATTTAACACAAACGATTTTTATTTGAACATTACATAACACAGCATTACTCACAGCCTGATGAGCCTACATCCTGCAGTTCAAAGCCCTGCCTTCCAACATGGAGGATGACCTTTAGTCTTGGCAATTGTGCCCCCATCGTTTCACAACAATGACAGCTACTCCTTACTATGGGATGTGTAGTAAAGAAAACAAAATCCCATGTAATGAAAAAGGCCAAAGGAGAAGCAATGGGAACTGACTAATGTGGCAAACCATGCGAGAGAAATAAAAGAATCCAAAGAGCCTATAATGTTTCTTCTGCTTAAAAAAAACCCTCTGAAAATAAAAGACTTACTCTCTATCAGGATGCTATACAAAGCCATTAATGGCTTACCTATGCCACAAAAAAGAGTGATGGGTGAGCCAATTTCCATAAAGCATTTGCTTATCAAAGTCTTTTGGAAAGTTGGTTCCTGTTTAGAATTATTTCACTCAGAAAGAGTGACAATAATTGTAAATCGCCCCTCTCCTTTGTTAGTTGGATAGAAAAATAACTGCTCCAAAAACAGCACTTTGAAGAGATAGGTGAAGCTGCTGCAGTGCACTTAGTGGATATCATGTTTGATTATAATCAAAGAAGACTCTTGCATAAAGTACATTAAGAGGTCAGAAGAGGACATTTCTTGCTACATTTTTAGATCCCTAAAATAAAAAAACACAATAACCCTTTTCTTCCCATTACGTAAGACTGACCTAGCATTGTAATGGGTTCAGAAGTTAGTTCAAGTGAACACTTCCTATTCCATGAACTGCCATTATAGACATCGTCTCCTTTGACTCCTCATACACAAGACTGGAACCCACATATTCCGAAGTAAAAAGGCTAGCCGACCACACATCCCTAAAGGGGCAATTTCAATATGGTACCCCTCATGCCAAGAGAAGAATTGCACATTGCATAAGTTCTGTGCAGTACTCACTCTCATTCCTCTATTGGAACTACAATGGATTGAAGATCAAATCAAAAGTATCTATCTTCATTACCCTCTCAATTTATTATATCACAGCCATGTCTGTCCTCTACCCCACCTAATAAAAAACACTACTAACCTGACATGCAACTTGGAGATTATGAGTTAGGTGCAAATTAAAATTACATCATTGCCATCATCCTTTGTCTCTCAGGTCTAATTTTTAGTGTAGTCTCCCATAAATTCAACACAAGTTGCATAAAAAAAAGTCAGAGACTATTACCTTAACCAGCAATTTGTTTTTAGAAGAAGAGAACATTACTTTAGCTCCATTTCTTAAGTAGCTGTGCCTTAGGTTTAGCTTTAGCATAGCAAATAAAAATATTAACTAGATTTCCTAAACCAAAATGAACCACCACAGAATTTTCTCTCTCAAGAGTTTTTCCAAGTTTTGCTATACATGAAAGTTAGTTTTTCTAACCAAATGCATGCATCACACCAATAGGGAAGCTGCAAGTAAAAGGATACAGTCTATTACTTGGCATAGGTTTTCACTAACTGAGTCAATTCCTTTTCACACAGCAGTTCTCACAATCATAACAAGTAGAAAGAATTTGAGACAGAGGAGAAAAATGTACAGGAGAATACTGTAAAATGTTCACCAAAATTCTCTACAGGTGAAAATCTGAAGTCAAGGGGAGCTTTTAGAGAAGAAGGACTGAGTTCAGATTCCAGGATTTGGCAATATGTTTTGAGATGAAAAAAAAACAAGTCTTTTAAGGGGGAAACCAGAAGGCAGATAAACTGGTAGAGTAGGATGCAAATAATAAACAGGGGTAAAATAGGATAAGAGTTTTTTTCCCATATAATTTTTCATGGCCCAAATTATCCCTTATGTAGGATACTCTAAACCAGGGGTTTTCAAACTGGGGTGTCAGGACCCCTCAGGGGGTCGCCAGGTTATTAAATGGGGGGTTGCGAGCTGTCAGCCTCCACCCCAAATCCCACTTTGCCTCCAGTATATATAATGGTGGTAGATATATAAAAAAAAGTGTTTTTAATTTATAAGGGGCAGGGTCGCACTCAGAGGCTTGCTATGTGAAAGGGGTCACCAGTACAAAAGTTTGAGAACCACTACTGTAAACTCACTTTATTTCCACTTGCTTATTCCTATCAAAAACAAATTTACCCCACTGAGGAATGAGTTCATTCTAAAGATCATGGGTTTTCTGAAACTCAGGAGGCAAAGGCAATTCACACAGTGACTCTGTGTCTCAGTACTATTTCCTGTCCTCACAACCTCTATAGCCCCCTTAGGAGGTGTAATTTAATGGGTTACCCATTCTGGCTACTCCTTCTCATCTTCCCCTAAGGATGTTCAACAGCTCTCTAAGGTAAAAATAGATTAGTAATCTCTCATTAGTACCTTAGAGCAGCATCTGAGCATCTCACAGTTTTTAATATATTGATACTAATAACATCCCTGCAAGATAGGGAAGTGTTATCTGTATTTTACTGATGCACAGAGACAAGTGATTTGTCTAAGGTCACACAGGAAGCCTATGGCAAAGCAAGGAATTGAATGTAGGTCTCGAGTCCCAGGCCACCGTTACCTTTGGACCATCCTTTCTCTCAATCACTAAGATAATAACACTATTTTATATTTGTGTTTCTGATGCAGTTAGAAGTGATGATAGCATCCGTGTGTTGTCTCCTCCCATTCCTATCCAATCCCATCCTGATTCACAGAGTCAGATTCCAGCAGACAACCAAAGTAGAGACTTCTGTGCAGTTTGACTGTGATACAAAGCCAACACCTGCTCACCCCGACCCTGCTCCCCAGCTGGAGCTCTGGAGCAGGGCAAGCACGGGACCCCGCTCCCCAACGGGAGCTCGAGGGCCAGATTAAAATATCTGGAGGGTGGGATGCGGCCCCTGCAGGACCAGCGCTTCCATTTAGGTGACCTAGGCGGTCACCTAGGCCACCAGGATTTGGGGGGGTGGAATTTTGCTGCCCTTGGGGGCAATTCGGCAGTGGGGGGTCCTTCCGTGCTCCAGGTCTTCGGCAGCAATTCGGCGGCGGGGAGGGGGGTCCTTCCGCGCTCCCAGTCTTTGGGGCACTTCAGCGGCGGGTCCTGGAGCGAGTGAAGGACCTGCCGCAGAATTGCTGCCGAGGACCCCCCGCTGCCGAATTGCCACCAACCAGGAGCACGGAAGGACCCCCGCCTAGGGTGCCAAAAGCCCTGGCACCGCTCCTGGGCCCCTGAGCCATAGTTTTAGAACAAGCTATATTTACATATTGAGCCAGACATTCGCTTGAGTCTCAACATCACCATTTCTTGGGGGCTTGCTTTGATACTTTAGTACATTGTTAAGTATAAAGCTACCAAATGTGAAGATATTTTTAAACAGTAAGGAAGGACACACTGGCTAGATAGAGAGAACATCTGGACAGTGGAGCAGCCTACCAAGGGAGGTGCTCCCCACAGATATTTAGGAACCTGTTAGAAAGGACAGTTGAAAAGATACAGTAATGAGAAGTTCTGTAAATTGCAGGATCAGACTGAATGACCCAAGCCATATTTAATGCCTCTCACTATGAATTACAAAGCTTCATGCTACTGGTGAGCATAGGCCTGATTTCCTACTGCATTAATGCAGTTTTTGCACTGGCATAGCTTCCTTAGTAGTTAAAAGATTTGGAAGTGTTGAGAAACTTTTTGTGTTTCTAAGGCTTGTGTTCTGAGTAGCATGGGCAATCACAGGGTCTCAGAAACATGGAAGAAAAACTGCCAAGATTTTCCAAATGACTAGGAATTTTGGATGTGCGGATACTCTCTGCAATCAGGTCTCTTTAACCTGTCATAGATTGTGCAACCAAAAACGGAGGCACTAAAAAAAATAGTCACTTTTGAAAACTGTGGAGGTGAAGGGGGAAAAGGGAGATGGAGACAGACAAATGACAATGATACCCAAAATCATCACTAGTGGAGGGCATAGATCTGAATTGTTAAAGAAGATGAGTTGGAACAAGAATTCTTATCTAGCCAAGAAAGTGACAGGATAAGGAAGACAGTCAAAAGGGATATTCATTTATAGCTTTTGGGGAATGTAATAACCACAGTCAATGCTGAAACCTCAGCAATTTACAATGCTTCCAGATTATAGAGTGGAGGTTAGATTCTGTCTTGTCTACACTGCCCTGAAATTTGGACAACTGGAGAGTGAACATCAGTCTGCACCAAAATGCTGCACAGCAACTACCCAGTGTGGACACGGCATTCTCATTAATTTAGTCCTGTTTGAAAAGGACTACATTAATATGAACTAGGAACCTTTTAGTTTGTGCCCACAGTGTCCACATAGGGGAGTTACAGTGCAGCACTTTGGTGCGCACCTCCAAAGTCCAAACACCCAGCAGTATAGACATTCACTTAGGTAATATAAATTGGTGTAGTTCTCTGTGAATTCAATGGAACTGCACAGTTTACACCAGCTAAGGCTACGTCCCTAGATTTTGGGGGTCATTTCTAAGTCAGTTTTATGTTAAAAAAATATAATAAATGGCTTCTTTAGGCCAAATATAAATAACATGCTAAAAATACAATAGACTTCCGTCTGTATCATAATACATTTTATTATATATTTTACAATACAATGTAAATGAAAAATCTAATTATGCAATTGCACTTTTGGCACTGTTGTTGCAAACTGGCATATAGAATACAAAAAATATGTATTCAGAATGCAGACTTCTAAAGCTTTTAAAGAAAAGTTACTGCATTTTTTAATTTAAAAACTGAAATTTTAAGTGTTGTTCGTAATCGAAAATTCAGATTAATTAGAAAGAATTTGTAGCCATTTTAAAACCTCTTTTAACAATAAAAAATGACTAACTAGAAGAGCTATGTATGGCTTGAAAGCTTCTCTCTCACCAAGAAAAGTTAGTCCAATAAAAGATATTATATCATCCACCTTTTCTTTCTAACTAGATTTCTAGATCAGTTTCTAATAGTCCATGACTGTGAAATGTAGCATTTACCATGACTAATGTGTGAATCTGTCATCTTACTCCAGTATTTAGACAGGGCCCTAATATGAATGACAGAAAGCTTTAATATGACATGATATTATTTTACTTTTATTATGGGAATAATATTTATCATTAGATTGTATTAGATCCATGTATATATCCACAATATCACCACCTATTTTATTAGATTTCTATATTCCTAGTAATTGTACAAACAAATATTTGAGTTTAATTCTGGAATTATCTCAGTTAACACAATACTAATATGAAAGTTGAGGTCATATATAGAATGGAAGGGGACAACAATAGACTCCTTACCCTCTGAGAAAACTGAAGAGTTTTAGATACTTTGGTTAAGTTTTTCCCTTTCAACCCAGAGCCATTTTACTTCTAAACTACAAGGTTAAAGTTTGAAATTGACAAAGCATTTGATCTGAATTAAATTCAGGGTAGGACTGAGGAAGGAGGATGTTGTGTCAGAAGGCAACCTTACCAGAACAATTAGTAAGCTAGTGAGCCTTTGATTCTGTTGAAGCCAGAAAATATGCCTTTCCTGGCTTTGAATCAAAATCAAAAGGGCAGGTATGGATCCAAAGATTCAGCCTGAAAACTCACTCCCAATTATGACATTTTGAGAAGGGTAAAATCTAGCTCCTAGCTTTGGCCCATCTCTAATTAAAATAGAACAAGTGAAGAAAATTGCCTAAGAACAGGAAGATACAAATGTCTTGTTTTTATTTTTTTGTTTTATAGCTTTCCTACTTAGATCAATGTTGCTGTTCCTGCCAGGCCTTCCTTTCTCTCCATGAAGAATTGCCTCTTCTTCATCCAGTAGTTAATTCAGTGATTGACAGGCAGAGCTATTTTTAATAGGGACAATCAGCACTACATCAGAAACATTTTTTTTTTATAACGTGGTTTGAATTTAATAGCAAAAGGGATTCTTCAGCAAGAATTAGGCTTCATGGAGAGAGATTCTGATTCAGTAACTCTCATAAAAAAGTGGCTAAGTGCCAGATACTCTCTTCATACCTCTATGTAATCTCCCTCAATCCTACAGGCCTACATGAATTCATATTTTACATATAACACTATTAATGGAAGATTTCAGTAATCATGGTCAGTGGTCCACCTGAAACCCTTACGGAAATTATCTTCACTTGACTGATTGACACCATATAGTAGACTATATTAAAAAATAAACCAGAAAAGGCCTTATGGCCAGATTGTACCTAGAAATGCATGGATGAGCGACAATTCAGGAGTGAAAGGACTGCTCCTCACTAGCACTGCCATTTGTACTAGCCTCCTCAAATGGGCTGAGGTGAAGTTGAGGTAAAACCTTATCCTCTTCTGTGTACTTGCTAGTGAAGATATCTCCATATGTAAGACGGTATGCTGCACCATTCAAAAGATATAGGAATGGCTATCACCAAGCCTACTTCAAGAGACATTTTGCCTTCCTTAAGCATGATATTTTTGGAAGCTGCCACTAATGTGATTCAGCACCCCCTGATGAAGCACAGTATACTAAAATTGCATTGACTAAAAAAAAAATACATAAGAATTAATGCACATTCCTCAAAAGCCTGTCATATTAAGGACTCCTCTCCTTCCCATTTCCTTTCAGAAGTGGGCACAACATTTGATCCTTACTATTGGGCTATATTACATCCTTTCAAACTTTTTGGAAACCACAGCTGCAGAAGAGATATGATGATAAATCCAGATAAATTCCTATATGTGGGGAGGGGAAAAAATGGGACCTTACTTCTTCCTAAAAGTCACTGTTGACCAGAGTTGAGGATATGAATAAAATGGGTTGCATGCACTAGTTCAACCATTCTACTAAAAATAAGTTAGGATTCTCCAAATATTAAAAAGAACCTGGAATGATCAAATCCAATATTCTTAAAAGGACACTAAGGCACTTTTTGTTCCACTCAGTGCTCTTTTACTCTTGTGGTTACTTTTCTTCAAAGCTGTGTTTGTCACCAGCTCTTCCTTTTCTGGCAGTTTCTTTTGCCCACTTATCTGTATTCTGGCCCCTTTGAGAACTGAACTCTATTTGTATTGGGGGTGGATTATTTTTTATACATCACGCTGCCTAGCGTTGAGAAAAGAGTGAAAAAGAAAAACAATCAAGGCAAAGAAAAAATTTTCAATGGGGCCTAAGTTCCATTTTCAAAAGTGACTAAAGGATTTAAGGACCCTTAGTCCCATTGACTTGCACTTCTGAAAAATGGCACTTGTGTTCCTAAATCACGTAAGCACATTTGAAGATTTTACCCAGGTTTATAGATTTTTCCCGTTACAAAATTACAGGGACAGTATCAAGAAAGTGTACAACTGAAAGTTAGATTGTAAAAAGGAGGATAAATTGTTAGCATATTGAAGACGTTCTCCATGAATATTACAATTTTTAAAATATCAACTTCAAATTTTTGGGGGGCAGTGGGTGGTTGCAAAATTTTAAAGCTTTAATTTGGTATAACAGTATATTAAAGGGATCCTCCAGAGACATTACACAGGATATATTCTCATTTAAAGAAACTGAATTGTGAGTCTCAGTCGTGCTGATAATGTCCCTTCAAAGACATTAAGACAATATAATTTCATCTAGATGTACCCTGTATCAGTATAGGGGAAAAAAATGAAGAAAAATCCACTGTCTGGACAAACTGATTGAGGAACATTAAGGTATTAGTACCTCTGAATCATAATGAAAAAATGTTAAAGGACATAAGGACACAAGAAATTGCTGGACAGGAAGAGACCACCTAGTTCAACCACCCTGTCCACTGCTTTGTCACTGTACCCTTCAATCTCCTCTCTTTCCATAAAAATGTCTAGCTGTCTCTTACATTTATTTATACTCTTTGCAGTTGCCAACTTGTCAACTTGTTGCATATACTTACTACTCTGGCATTATTAAATAATTCTGCCCAAATTCCCAGTGTTTACAACAAAATTACTAACATGTATCTCTATTTCTAACCCCCCAAACTGTGTGAGCAGTTATTTTGTTTTATCTAATGAAACTCCTCCTCCAGTCTAACATCTACTAAGTTACCTCAACATTCTTCCATCTTCAATGTTTCTCAGTGAATAACTTCTCAGCTTTTCATGACAACAAATGCTCTTAAAACTCGGAATCATTCTAGTTGTTTCCCAGTCTTCAGGGTAATAATAGTCTTCTAAAATGGTGACTACAACTGAATACAGTATTATAGAGGAAGTCTAATGTTTTATACAATATCTTCTATTGATCTGTATTCTATTCCACTGTTGATGACGATGATCTTAGAAGAATTCTCTTACCTTTTCACGGCTCAGCAACAGCCTGTGCTGATGACTTCAAGGTTTTTCTCTACAATATCCCTTAAATCCTTTTCCAACTCAGTATGCTGCACTATTGACTTTCCTATTTAATGTGTGGTTTTGGTTTATTGATCACAGATTATTTTACATTTGTACATCAAACCACCTTTTTCCAGTTACTGACTCAGTAAATATCAGGTAGTATTATTTATTTAAGATATCTTTCTCAATTTAGACATTATCTGAGATTTTACATTTCATTTTGTCAGCCAAATACATTCTGTATTCTTATTTGTGTGTTTATAGTAGCACCAACAGCTAGGAACTTCACAGACATTCCAGGAGGGATGAATCCAAGAAATTCACAATGTATAGACAGAAAGGTAGACAGAGGTTAGGGAAAAGAACAAGAAATAATAAGGATCTTTATATAAGTCATCTAGATTCATTACAGGCACCTTGGAAGTAGTTTTACATGAAAAAGGATATGCAAATAAGTATTAGAATACACAGACAATGTGTGTCTGTAGCAGGGTGCTGGTGCAAAAGCATCTAATTACCCCTGCTCAGCCAGCTCCAATCAAGGGAAATAGATTGGAGCTGGTGAAAGAGACCTGATGCCTGGCCTGGGAATTGGCTCCACCTGTGGGCCTGACAAGCCAGCAGTTATAAGGGCTGGGAGCCAGAAGAAAGGCCAGCCAGGGAAAGGTCAGACTCCTAGCTGTGGGCTGACTGCAGGAAAAGAGGGAACTAACCCTTGTATATAGCTCAACACTGGTGGTGGGAGAACTGTGTCTGTGTAAATAAAGTAATGGATGCTGCATACCTGAAAGTCTCTCTGCACTTTATTAGGACAGCCAGTGGGCTCTGGAAGAGGGGCCTGAGAGAGAATCTGTCACAGTGTCATTATATAAGGTTCTTTGCTGACTTGTGCACCTTTTCACAAATTCTAGTTTTTTTGAAAGTCTAATTCCAAATTCACTTCTTCTGTAAGTAGGTGCACTTTTATTGGGCAGAAGTATGCAATTTCCACTTGAAAATAGCCCCCTGTTCACCACCTTACTCGTTATTTGTGATAGCACTATTTAGAGATTAAAAGAAAGTTATATTTTTAGAGGAAATCAAGGAGGCCTATACCTTCTTATTTAATATTTGTGTTACAATTGTACTTAACCAAAACTGGAGTCCCATTGTACTAGGCAAGGCATAGACCTACATGAAGATATCACACTGACCTTAGGTGCTTGAAATCTTCTTAGCCCTGTTTAGCCAAAATATTATTTTCACTGTATTTCCTAGTGACCAGATATGCTGCGTCTATTGAAATCTACTTCCATTTTATTACTTGAATTATCCTCTTGGCCTATCCCACCTTCAGCAATGATGCTACTTCATCACTTATCTATTCCATTGCCTTCATCTTCAACAACTAACCTGTGCTTTCTCATTTCCTACTCAAACCTACTTCCAGCTTTCTGAACAGCCTATCCAATCACCTGTTGCTTTTAAAGCACACCAAACTGTTTTCAATACCAGAATGTCAAGCTGTGACCAAGAATACCAAGATGTTTTGCTAAATGCATAGGTACAATATTGCACCCATTCTTTGCCTTACTGCATTACAATGTTACAGGAACTACAGATAATTGAGTATTTTGTCATGACCATATTTTAAACTATGCTTGGACACTCTCCTCAGATGGCCAGTAGGGAATTTTCTTTGCAAGTACCGTGTGCTTTTTAGGGAACAGGCTGTTGTCCAGCAAAAAAGACACCAGTGGGAAAATCCTAACAAACTTTAATAAGGCTCTGGAATGTAGTCTCAAATCACAGAAAGAGCTTAGTGTTGGTAAAGAACTCCTATTTCCTAATTAAATCATTAGTACAAGAGACTGAGAAAAACAAAGATTTTGTATACAATCATATAAGCAATACTTCTGCTCTGATGCTGATAAACATCATGTACCAGTTAGCCATCTCCCACACACTCCCCTTGTGGACAAAGGTGGCTCAATATCACCCTGCCTCAGATTCCCTTCTTCCGGGGCTCTGCCATAAACTTCACACAGAGGTGTTTTTTGTGTTCAAACACCCCATCTTAGGATCTGAGTTTATTAATACCAATCAAAGTCATAAACAAAACACAGAGTCCAAAAAAAAAAAAAGTCTAACTCAATTCCTTGTAGGTCACTACTAACCTTACTTTCTGGAGTTTTGTAGACCCTGGTATCCCGATCTCTTCTATAGCCTTTTGTTCTTTGTAGCCTGCAAGAGAATTCTAACTGCACTCCTTCCACAGGTGCCTTCTATCAGGCCCAACCACAAGGCTGTTAATGAGGAAAAGTTGGGCTGTACCATTTCCCTCTGAAGGGGCCTAGTTCAACCTGTGAGATACCATTTCATGGTCAAAGAGATGAAAGTCTTCTCTCAGCCAATGACTCAGCTACAAAACATGGACTCCTGCATGAGATTTCTCACACATTTGTTGCACAGTAATATTAAATCACTCTTGTGTCTGGAAGAGGCATAGAAGAGAAAGTATTGACTGAGGTGAAGCCACAGAGCTGGATCTCAGGGGGCTTGTGGGTTTGAGTTTTGAACAATGAATGGATCCTTTTCTGGAGCTCAGGCACTAATTCACAGTTTGTACCCAGTTGTTCTGTATGGCCATTATAGAAGTTAGTGGCTACATTTTGTGATCAGTCTATTGAGGCACCTTCAATTCATAACTATTGAGGTACAGAAAAAAATCCAAACATTCATCAATAACTCATCCAAAATAGCGAACTGACTGAATCATAATGTCAAGAGTTCTTTTGGTGACAAAGAAAGTAAATCACTCTGCAGATTTACTGACACTCAATGGGTTGATTGCCATGATACTGTCATTATTTTACATCATATTTTGAATACTCTGTGGAATATAAAAGGATATGCAAATATTCTCCTTTATGCTTTACAGGATACAGCATTTATCAATCTAATGCTCTAGCCAAAATCAGCAAATGGATGAAGAGCAGCTGGCTAAAGCTGAACCCAGGCAAGTTGATACTGGTAGGAAAAAGAAAGCCCTTAAAAGGACTTGCTTCCTCAATAACATCCTACCTTCCCCCTCTCCTGAAAACCTGAGCCATTAAATTCCACTATAATCAAAGTTCTGGCTATTTTATAGGGCTCTTATCCATCTAACAACATTTCCTAATCCACTTTTTCTAACTGTCCCATGAAAATACAGCAAGACATGGAAATAATCCAACTTCCTTAAGGAGTATTTTCCCTCACTGTGTGCATATCTCCTATTACCATTAACATATCTGCTCTGAAATATATATCTCTTTATTGTCTGTAACAACCATCTACACTGTCACTGTTCTGTCATCCAATTTCTCATTGCAGACTAATTATCATTAGTATTACCAATTTCCTATTCTTAGTTTAGTTTGTTCTTTTCGATATGCTCTTTCCCTAGTGCTCTAAATCCCCAGACATTTTTCTGGTTCAACAACATGCATTGTTGTAATAATTACATATTTATCCTCGAAGACATGTAACTCCCACTGAGTGCACTAATCATATGGGCTTCTAGTTTTGTACAGAACATATTTAGCTTTCCTCACTTAGTTCTTCTTTGCTTTACCTTTCCACAACATCCTGCAATGTTAATCCTGTTACAATGGAAGAGACAGATGTTATTGAAATGATGTATTTCATCTGTGCATCTGAATCAATCTCTATATGGAGTTAAATAGTGAATAAATTACCTTATCTTAGAAGTTCCCCTATAAGGCAGTACTTGATGCACAAGGCCCCATAATCCCCTACACATGGCTGGGAAACTCTATTAATTTTAATTTGCATATTTTTCTCTTCACTCTTCTGGTGGCTTTTGTTCTCCCCCCACATACACCTTATTTCAATGGCCCAAAAACTGTGAGTCCATAGAGATCCAGATAGATTTGAGGGAAGCTGCTAGAGGCACAAGCTATGCATAAGTAATCTGACTCTTTGAGGATAGCATGGTTCCAAATACCACCGCTCCTAGAATCTGTTCTTTTCCCACCTTTGCTGGAAGGTGCTGCACTCCATGAAAGAAGAAACTATGAAAGCTGACATTGATTCAGTCAGCATTATCTTCATCAGATGGGCCTATGGGTTTATGGGAAGGGGAGAAAAATGTTATCAGAGAATTGCTTTCCCACCTAGTATGTTCCCACTCACTTCCTCCAGATACAGAGCCCCAGAATGGAACATCTGCTGAGATGGGCAATTAATTGAATTTTTAAGTCATTGGCAATTCTGAAAAATCTGAAAAAAATCATTTTGGGTCATACATATGTTTTTTTCATCCTGACACAAAATGTTTCATTTTGCTTTTGAGCATTTTAAACATGTTTTAATTTAATTTAAAATATAATAAATTTTTATTTATTTAAATAAATATTTATTTATTTAAATATTTATTTAAATAAAAATTTATTTAAATATTTAAAATATAAATAAAATTAAAGGAAATTTCCAAACAAAATATCATTTTGAACGAAAAATGTTAACATTTTGTTTAAAAAATGTCAACATGAAACATTTAATTTGTTTTCAGATTTATTTTTAAAAGCAAAACAATTCAACAAAATCTATATCACCAAATATTTTGGTGTCGTCAATTCTGCATATTTTGCAGAACAAAGTTTTGGTTGAAAAATTTTGCCCAGCTCTCTTAAGAGGTTTTTAAGAGCTTAGAGAAGAAGGAAGCATACTGCAGAGCCACTGTCTCCACTTCTGTTCCCCTCCAGATAGAATTGTCAAATTTCTATTCCCCTCCTACGTTCTTTCTATCATAGGGAAAATTTAAAAACAAAGAAATAACTTTTCGGATGACAACAGCCACAAACACAGTGGGCAGATAAAAAAAAATAATTCAGATACATGGAGGGCAAGTAATCCACCTGAAAGGCACTATCATCTAATTGATTATGCATAAGTTTGAGGGTCAGGAGTCCTTGCTTCTAAAATTACTGATTCTGAGACAATTTGTTATGTGACTTTGAGCATGCCACTTAATTAGGTGTCAGTTTCTGCCTCTGTAAAATGGGTGCCAATGCCTTCCTGAAAAGGAGACATCATTAAATAATGTAAGTGTGACAATCTCCATTTTAGATGACACCAAGAACTGGATTCGGGCCCACCAGAGCTAAACGCATGAGTCAGGTTCTGTAGCTGTGATCAGGCACAAAGGAGCACACATAACATACACTCACCAGTTCATGACATAAATGCCAATTATTTTGAAAATCAAGCACTGGCAGACTTGGAGTTGAACTCAGGACTATCTGATTTGCAGGATATATTTATTTCTCTAAGTGAGGTGGCATTGAGGTAGTACTACCACCACCATTGGGAGCTTTTTCAAAACTCAAAAATTCAAATATTTTCATTAAAGTTGCTTTTTGAGTTTGCACATATTTTACTGCAAATTATTTTCAGTCTCCCATAATTTCACAGGAAGGCTACATTTGAGATGTATGAAACCATTTAGAATGCACTGGGGCAACATTTTGCACCATTTGGTGAAAATCCATCTCCATGTACACAATACTCTGGAAACATCTTAATGAGAAATCGGAGTTTCAAAGTTAGTTTTAAAAGGAATCATTTCTTGGTGCTATAGATTAAACAAATGCACCCAAGTTCTGCTGTCAATAAGGGGAGACCTTTGCTCAAATATTACCTGGAGGGAACTGACTAATACTGGATTCAAGTAATAGAGTAAAAACTATAAACTACCAATTGTGCTTTGAGATCCTTGTTATGATGCAAAGATAAAAGATAAAATCTAGGTGTGGGAATGTTTGAAGGGGAAATCCAATGAGAGAAAAAGCCATTTCTTGTTTTGCTCTTTTACAAAATCCTCAGAGAAGATGAAAACTCATGTAAACTGGCTCTTAGTACATCAGAAAATATTATCACTAAGTGTACAATCACCAGGGAAGGTTGACACTGTGCTATCTTTCCTGAAATGGAATGAATCTAGCACCTGACATTTCCACATATTTGAGTATTTGGTACATGTGAGCAACCAGGCTGGTCAAATATTTCATTACTTTGACCAACCCTAAGAAAATCATATTGTGCAGATTCCAACTATGTATGAGATAACACACAGTGTGTGTGTCTGTATGTCTGAGCATGCAGGAGGGGAGAGGCGTGGGGGTAAGGGAGTGCAATTTCATTCCTTAAATCCTTCATTCTTCTTCAGAATAAGAATCTTTAGATAATGGTATCACATTGGTGGATAAGGTGGAGCACAGAGGGCTGCTTGCTGTTTTCTTTCAGCGAATGAATAGCCATTACTTATAGTGCTGTTTGCCATCAGAGAACAAACAGACGGGCATGCAAACCAGTAAGCTTTTCTGACCTTCTACTCTTTGGTCCCCAGGGAGGCCTTTTTTTTAAGGGAAATCATTGATTTTTTTATATCAGAGAGATACATATCACATCTAGTAGTAAATTGCCCATGATTCCCTGTATTATGTTCCCTAGGGAGTTTTATGTAAGGGGAAACCTTATGATTTTGACTTTTCAGGTGTGGATTTGCCCTTAAATTATCTCTTTTATAGTCTTAGTCCACACAGCATCAATAACAGAAAACTGAAAAGAAAAGAAAAGAAAAGAAAAGAAAAAGATTGAGTAGAAATTTAACTTTGCAACATTTTTTACATTTCACTTCCACACAGCTGAGAAAGATGTACAGGTAGTGTAGCTAATGAACAATCTGCTTTAAATCTCACTATGATCCATGGTTTCTAATGTACATGGATGAAAAATCCAGTTCTTTTTCTTCAGCTCCATCTCTTCAAACCCTAACAGCCACCATGGGCCATCTGAACCAGTGCTGCCAAAGTGGGTCAGATGCCAGAACAATGCACAGCAGTCTACATTCTCTTCAGGTATGAAGGTAGGCTTACTGCGAGTTTGCTGCACTAAGGCATGCAAGATTTCTTGGAAGGGTAATGGGGGAGTATGGTACAGGATACAGTATGAAACTGAGACCACCAAGCAGCACCATATGAAGTTAGGCGACTTCTGGTCAGATTACAGAGAATGGGGAGATGTCAAGGTAGGACACGGATGTGAGAGGTTTCGACGATCAGCAACAATCGCTGCATGGGGACTTTGGCCAGTGTTCTCACAGGGAACATCTCAAGTTAGCAAAGAGGGAGGAAAGCTATCTCATGGTCTGCCCTATACCTCCAAGTAAGGTGGCTGCCTCACTGTCTGTCACAACCAGGACATGACTTGTGGGGGTGCCCAAGCAAGGGGTGATTTAACAGGATCAATCAAGATTAACAGCAAGTTAGTTCTCTATTGAAGACAAACCCTGTGTGGCTCCATTGCCCATTCCTCTGCATGCTTGTTTTAGAGGAGGCAAAAGGAATCATGGAGGCATGAAGATGCAGCAGCAAGTGTGGAATGTTTTCATTATCCCTCTTGGCCCCATGCAGAATTCCTCTCCTTTTTAGCTCCAGCAGAGAGATCAATCTCTCATTACTTTGGGCATTGCTGCAGCCAAACTTTGACATTCTGTGCTGTGGGGGAGGAGAAGAAAGGAAAGGATTCTCATGAAAATAAAGCGTGAGCAAAGGAGTTATGTTTAGATTTGAGTTCTCTTTCACCTCAGCTAATCCAGGTCATTTTCAGCCTTGCCATAAACCAGCCCTAAAATCCAGGCAACGTCTTCCCCTACTCTGTTTTTAATGTTGTGATTTGGAATAGTTATTGAAGACAAATTGTGGAATCAAATAATCTTTAGTCCTAGGAAATTTTACCTACAATTGGACTGTGAATAAGAAAGAACTGGAGCACAATTACCCCAGGGAAAGGAGGGAAAGTAGTTGTAAAATGGGAGAGATATACAAAGGGGAGATTCAACAAGTACTGAAACTAGCTTCAGGAAGGAAAACAAAGCAGAAAAGAAAAGCTCTCAGCAACACCCTCTATTGCTATTTTCGTTTTGCCTCCCACATTGATTAATGACAAATGGTGCAGATGACAAATAATTTGCTTCTACTTAAATGCCAACATTTTTATTTTTATTTTAAATATTCATAAATGAATTTAATACTCATGAATGTGGGACACTAATAACATTAGCCTGAGTTTGGGCAGGCATTTTCCACACAGCTCTGCCAGTACAACTAAATCTTCATCTTCAACACCCCTGCTAATGCTCCAGTCTTAGGCCTTTTCTTTTGTACAGACAAATGAGTAGTGGTTTTGTAAGGTGATAAAATAAGATGCTGTCATTTTCATTCACATTCTAAAATATTATTTGAACCCAGGAAAACAGAGGTGAATGGCTGTTGGGAGTGCTCCTCCTTCTCCCCACTATTTTATGTGGGACTTCTAGCATTCTGTGCTCAAGATCAGATTGTGCTTTGTCCCTATGTGTGTGCAAAAGCAGGACAACCATGCAAGAAGCTTGTAATCTTCCTCCCAAAAGGAAGGGTTGGAAAATTTCTGTCTGTTTTCCCTTGAATGCAGTTTGCTCTGAACTACTGGCACTATCATAAACAGTGAAAGGCAAAGAAACCCTAATTGCTCTCTACAGTGGCCAGGGTTTTGCTTAGTTGAGCAGAAAGGAACACATGTTTCACTATTTGAGTGGGCAATCTCAGCTGTGATACCCAGCTCCATGCTGTCATCACAGAAGGCTGTATCTTCAAGGCAGAATTCAGCCTCTGTTGCAGGGCGGCACTGTGTTTTCCTGGGAGTAGGATCGTAGATACATGTCTACGGATGCTTTTTGATTCTCAAACCTTTAGTAACACATTACTTTATATGGGAGCCCAAAAATTCTTCTTCCCATGTATCCTAGAAGCTGATTCAATGAAATCCTGCAGATCTCTTCGACATTCTGGCAGCTGAGAGGACATCGAGAGTCTGACATAGGGGCCCTAGAGTCAATGTTTTAAGTGACTGCCTAGTCCAACAGGGAAGGTTAGAATACTTGAATCTGTTATGAAGCCATCTTAAAGATAGAGGAACCAGATGGATGTTCATGAAAAAGAGAGGGAAATTTGAGTGGATTCTCAAAGGAGCATGAAGGATTCTGAGACCAGGGGTAACTTCAACCTCCATACAGACTCCTACATATTAAACTTTGTGGCTATTTATATACTTTTCATGTACTTTTTCAGACTATTAATGACTGAGAAAGAAAACAAAGATATATTACGTGACAAAGGCTGTGCAGACAAACCAGTGTCACTATTGCACAACCAATGAAAATAAATGCAACAAGCTCTGAACAGTAGCCAAACAAAAGCCTGCACACCTGGCTCCCATTTGTTATAAGTTTGCAACTAAAAACAAAGAGTCTTGACTTACAACTGAAAATTTTGTGGCTGACCCCAGCAGCACAACCTGACAGCAGCTGAGCTGAGGAAAACAAAAGCAACCTGAAAAGATCAATGTAATCTGCTTCTTCCTCTTCAGTGTCTCCCTCTCCTGGCTCCTGAACTCAATGCCAATGTTTTAAACAAAAGCAAACGTAAAATAGGAAATATGACAGTAACAAAACTGTTGAGCTGCTTCCATCCACCCACACGTGCGTAGTGATAAAACCAAAATATGACAGTACATTTCCCCTTGGCAGGCCAATGTAGCTTTCTTGTCCTGAGATATCACAGTCCCACAAAACATTTTTTCTGTTGTGTTATTTTTTCCCCCAAGCCACTTAAACAAATCCCAAAGGACTCAACTGTGCTATTAAGGCACAGCC
Source organism: Chelonoidis abingdonii (assembly GCF_003597395.2). NCBI lineage: Eukaryota > Metazoa > Chordata > Testudines > Testudinidae > Chelonoidis > Chelonoidis abingdonii. The sequence goes on along the minus strand of NC_133774.1, from coordinate 60,547,385 downwards.
TTTTGTTGGGGGTGATGTGGGCCTGAGCTGCACCAGGCAGAGAAGCACTGAAAGGCATTCCCAAAGCACACCCGGGAGCTCATCATCCCTCACAATATATGTAGCATATTTCCCTTTTTCTAAGGCCAGCATGCTCTGCTTATTCTTTGCTCTCACCTTTCTTCTTTGGGTCACAATGTGCCATGGAGGGAAGTGAGAATGCAGTCTCTGAGTGCAAGGATCTCAACAGTGCCCAACCCTTTTATAGGTCATGTTAGAGGAAGGAGGCTCCCTACTCACTCTCCCATCAGCCAGGGGTGCTGGAACAATGTGTATTGTGGGGGTGCTGAGAGTCATTGAACTAAACTGTAAATCCTGTGTATAATGGAAACCACTTCAAACCAAGGAGTGCTGCAGCACCTTTCGCACCCCTAGTTCTACCATGTACACCATCAGCTCACCCTCATGGAATGGCCCGATGGAACTGGACCCTAAATTAGCAACCACAGAAACATAACAGAGGAGAGTCAATAGGCTAAAGTTATGCTCATTATCGAGGTGCATCTGAGTCAATCCCATTCTTAATTCTCTTCAGCAAACATATTTTTGTTTTAACAATGATGCTTCATCTCTGCCCAGGTAGTGACTGGAACTGTACAAACAAGAATTCTCAGTGTCAGCCAAAAGCAAACAAAGATAATTATTTTTTGTAGATTTGCAAAAAAATGGAACATTTTTTGTTCTCTCTGTATTTTTGTGAAAATGAAAGAGGTTCAGCAAGTGGAAAATTGGCATTCACATAAAGAAAAAAACATTAGTTTCTAATGACTATAAATGCTGACCTAGGAAAGCGTTGTTAATTTGTAGGTCTTATTACTACAGGATATTACTGAGGCAGATACAGTAGCTCAGTAAGATTCAAAAAAGTGTTAGATCTTATATGATAACAATTAGCAGAATAAAATTACAAGGGCTTTCAGTGTTCATGCTTCTGGCATAAATTGATCAACAGTTGAGATGAGGAAGAAATTTCACACCATGAGAAAGATAGTAAAAGGTCTAACCCTAAAATTGGAAGCCAGGAACTCCCAAATCATAATCCTGACTCCCTCTAAGGCTTGGACAAGACCCTGGAAGCCTCTCTATCTTTGTTCACCTATTTATTACATTGAAGAAATAATATTTACTTACCAATCTACCTTTCTGGGCATGTCTGAGGATTAATTAGCTAATGCTTTTCAAGTGTTTTGATGATAAAAAGAGCCAAATAGGTACTCATTATTAGGTGTAATACTGGAAATTATACCTCCCTCTAAAAGCATCAAGTACTGGCCACTGTTGTGATACAGTAAATCTTGCATTCTCACAAAAGTAAAGGAAAGCACAGTCTTTTCTAACTTCATCTTGCCCGTTTCCTGCCTACACACACACACACATACACAGAGATTGTCCAGTTCTACACTAGAACTTTTGCCAATATAATAATGTCAGTTAAGGGTATGATTTTTTTACAGTGCATTTATACCAGCAAAAGCCCTAGTGTGATCAAATGCTTTTGCTGTACAGCTTATTTTCTTTGGAGAACTGGCAAAAGCATATTGTTGCCAGTGGAAACTGTGCCTATACTGTGCATTTACTAGAAGGGTTTGCCAGTACATATATTAATGGATAGTTATACCAGCAAACCTTTCCTGATGTAGACTACATCCTAGAAACAAGTCGCAGTTCATTAGAGAATGGGCAACACAGGTTCATATAATCTTGACAAGGTACATATATTTCATATATACCTATATACACACAGAACACATACACAAAGAATAAAAGACAGAAGGAGACACCAACTGAGTCCATAAGATTATTTTAGAGAAGCCTGAGTAATAAATACTACAGGAAACAAAAACAAAAAAGTGGCACTCCCTTATGAGTGGACCAGAATCCACTTATATTCAGCCTCCCAGACCAACTTATTCACAATCTTGCCTCTATAGTTTATTACCATTCCAGACTGCTTCATCATGGCACAAATGTAGATTTTATCTCTCACACAAGATAATCTTGTTATAGACAATCTGGTTATTGAATGTCCTCGACAGAGAACAATCTTGTTAATAGCTCGCCTGCTCAAAGAAGTGTCACTTCAAATCCATCTTGTATCTGGATCGCAGCTACATATAAATGTCCTCATCTGCAGCTACCCTTCCTTAGACTGATGTTGGTTGCTGTCTCTTGGAATCAAATGACTCACAAAAGACTTACTCAGCTGGTGGAATTTATTTCACATAAAATAGTTCTATAGAAATTTTATCTAAATGACCATCATCTTTCTCTCTATGAAGCACAAAGTTGCCTATTTTGCAGTTTTTCTTGAACAATGTAATCTATAAAATTTGACTTAAGTGAAAACATAGGTCAAAATTGTTCCCCACAGATCCATTCATGCAGAGTATATTCTATGCATATCTTGTTTTTGAAGTATCAACTCCCCTCCCTGGGACTCCATGAAGGCCTTCCACAGTGTCCAGGATGTTTTCAGGGACCGAGTGAACTGAGAGGAACTAGGTAAGACAGGAATAGGATTAAATGCACATCATCCCCTCTCCAGCCCTGTGGAAATTCATCAGAAAATATAATCTAGAGTTACAATATCTTTTTTCCATGGAGTTCTCCACCCCAAGAGCCCCAAGCCAGCTGAAGCCAGTGCTGGAAACCTGGGGAGTTGCCAGCAGCTCTCCAAACTTTTCCATTGGGTGGCAAATCGCTGATGCCAATAGGATGATCTTGGCCAGGGGATCTTTGCAAATATTTCCCCTCCACTCTGGACCACAGACTGTACTGTCATCTATCAAAAGTTAGATCACATGCAACTTATAAATACTACACTTTGTATACTCCCTTTCCAGAATAAAAGCTTACATGATGACAACACAGCTTATATCTAACTTACATTATACAGGATAATGTAAACTGTGTTCTTTGTTGCAGGCTAAGAGATAAATTGCATTATTTTCAACAGATAGGGCCTTCAATCCAGATCTGAGCTCTGGATCCAAACACTTTCTGATCCAGGACCAAACTTTGCATCTTGGGCTCATGTTACATTTCAGTCTATGTTTCTCATGTATAGTTTATGCAGTGCCTTGAAAGTGACATATCACGAGCTGAGAGAAGCGACAGGAGATGTAATGTGATGTGAAGGGAAGATGGGTTTCAATTTGAGAATATGACTTAGATGCATTGGCACGGCATCAAGGGGAGGTCCTGGCACACAACAGAAGTAACAAATACATCTTTTGGAGAAAAGAGTATCAGATGCAATACAATGCAGCAACCTCTGCAGAGAGACAGGTGAAGGGTAGCTGCAATAGTCAAGTATAGAAAATAATGAAGAAGGTTTATAAAAAGGATGTACAAGCAAATAACACTGCTGAAGATAGTTAGGTGATATCAAGGTTGACTCTCTAGAAATATAGCTCTGCTGGCATAGCTCTGTTCATTCAAGAGGAGGACAAATGTTGGTGCTACAATAATTACAAATTGCTCTGTGTAAGGAAACAGGCTGAAACTTCCCCACCCACAAGCTAGTTCATTTTGAGCCATCAATATAAATCAAACTAGATTTTAAAAGAAACTTTATTTTTTCCTCTAACTCTAGCCACTGCTAAACACATGTCATTGGGTACCTAAATCTAGAGATGTTAAATGTTTTGGGGTATTCTAGTTTAACAAAGGACTTTCTTTTACTAATATATTACTCTACAACAATGATAAAGAATCAGGAGAATGTGTCACGGCAATAAGGGAGGGAAATGGTTTGATCAGAAAACTGCAGTATTTTATTCCAGTCTCCTAGATTTCCTAGATGATCATGAGATGCACTCCCATGCAGCTACAACTGAGCCACTGCTAAACACAAGTCACTGGGTAAATGTAGAGGAAATCCAACCTTGCTTGCTATCCGCAATATTTTCCTAAATTCTGGCTCACCAACATCTACTGTATATTGGTGATGATAACAAACTTAATGCAATAAACTTTGCTCAATGTTTGATTCAAAGACTTTATTCTATCAGGGGTATTTCATGATGTGAATCACTGGATATAACACCACTGGAAATACCACAATTGATAAAATTTCCAGAAATTGCATTATCAAAAGTGGTGCAAAACCACAGGAGTGTATTTCCCTACTAGAGTGTTGGTCTTCATACAATGCTGGTCTTCATTCCAGTTAGACATGTGCTAACATCTCTAAGATTAAGTGCAATCTTTGAAATATGTTTGAGAATCAGACAGATTAATGTGTTTTCACTCACTATTGTTAGGAACTTTGTGGTCCCATTACTACTGTCTCTAGCATAAAAGATATGATTGTCTTGTTCTTTGTGTAATGAATGTTATGCCATTTTCTCAAGAAGAATTTTTAGTCTCATAACTCAGTAAAAAAAGGCCCACTTCTAAATGTATGTCTTGTGTAACAGATGTCTGCTCTTATCATTCAGTAACTATAAAGTAACTATTTTGTTCTCTTTGTGGAAATCCATACATAAATATGGGATTTAACTACTTGAAACTGCAGCAGAAGGATATCTGCAGGTGTCCACGGCAGGTGAGGGTTAATAGAGTATTTTCTTGCAATGCACAGACATAGCTCATGATTATTTAATATAGCTTAGCCCAAGAAGTATATTAAAATGTTTTATAATAATTTAATACAATTCCTTAAAATGTACCTGGAGTGTCAAGACTGCTCTCCTGGTTTTGTTTTTTATATGTTATTCCATTTTTTCAATCATTTTTCTAATAAATCACGCAAATTCTTGGTGCCAGCATATGAATCAAGTACAGAAGACCAAGATATTTATACAATTCTTGGATTTCCATGTAGACTGCTGCCCTGTTTATTAAAAATGGATGTCAATTACTCTTCAAAAAGGTTCAGATGAGTGTCAAAGCTTTAGCTAAACTTTCTGACAGCGCACAATTGATCAGAACCTAGAATGGCAGACAGACATAACCACAAAGAAAATGTAAGTAAAATAATGTAACCAAATATTTTCCAATTAAATTTCATTTAAATTTCATTTAAATGAAATTTCATTTAAATTTCATTTAAATTTCCAATTAAATTTCATTTGTTTTATTTGCAAACTGAACATATTTGATATAGAAATCACCGAGAGACAAACAAACATGAAATTCTATATTATCATTTCACAGTCACTTTTTAGAGTACAATTGCACATTAACATGGTCCCTTATTTGTCAGCTAAATTAGTTCTAATATGTCTTCCATTTTGTATTCCAAGAGCCCTGGTATCACAAAGAAGATATATGAGCCTTAAAATTAGTCAAGTAAACAGAAGACACTACACAGAGTATTGGAAATGAAAGAAGATACACATATTCAGATCAAAAAAATTAGAAGTTAGTGTTCTGAAAAAAAGGATTGCTTGAAAAACACCATGGTTTAAGGCTTTATAGAACATATCATTGTACTCAGTGTAAGAGTGAAGACAAGAGGCAATTTAATCTGCAGCTGGTTTAGAAATAAACACAGCAACAGAAGATAAGGAGTGAAAGAGGGATAAATCCTCCTGTAGCAAACTTGATGGACAGACAGGCTGCCATTAACAATGCTGTTGCCTTTGTAAGTACAGAGTGATGTGGAGATACCCTGGCATTTATACTGTAGACATGGTCCTTAAAGATTTTACACCTCCAATTTCTTAGAATTATCAGCTATCTCCAGCCTGTCAGTCATCCTGGCAATCTTAGATTTTTAGCTTGCAGGCCAGGCAGATTATTGACAAAGCAATCCAGGGAGATATAATACACCCTGACAAACAACAGTGAGGGGGATTGTGTTTACTACTTTCACTGCACCAATTCGGCTAAACTATTTCTTAACACTGAAAGTAAACTTTCTCCTGGTAAGCATTCACTCCCTCACACTATTGTTTTGCTGTACTACACTAGCTCAAGGGGAGTAGTAATACAGCTCTGATGCATCTAATTTAACCTGCTCGATACTAATAGAAATAAAAGGTTTTTGACTCAACAGCTGATATATCTGTAAGTACAAAACACTGTGCTGTAATGAAGTTAAGGATCTGGCTTAAACAGACAAAAGCAAGAAAATTTCAAATTTAGGCTTGCTACTCTGTTCTCAATCTACCCTAATTCTGAAGAGATTAAAGCACACACACTAGATGTGATTGCATACTGTTCAGAGACATAAGCACACATACCAAAAAAAACCAACAACCTCACAATAAAATTGGTACTGACATGACAACTTTTTTTACCATGTTTTTGCCCAAGGGCAGTTTTCTCATTTGGGTTATAAACTCAAGAGGGTGGGGGTGGGTGAGGGTGGTGGGGGAGAAGAAGCTTTTAGAATGATGGTAGTGCATTAGGTATAGCAATGACCCTAGGCACTGCTAAAATTTTGAGCTAATTGGGCTATTTTATACCACTGATTATTTTGCACAAAACATTCTATTCAAACCTTTGCAGAATGTACAATGCTTTGGTGTGCAATGATCACATTCAATTACATTATTTGCATCAAAATGTGATGGCATAGCTGTGTAAGAAGACATCATACTTTCACAGTTGTTCTTACTCAGTTGTTTGTAAATTTCATCTGCATGAGTTTTTTCAGACATGGTTCTGTTAACTAACAAACATTTTTTGGGTGAGGAGAGGAGGTGTCAGCTTTAAGGTGGGACTCACAAGTAGAAGTCCAGATCCAAGTAGGGTGACCAGACAGCAAGTATGAAAAATCGGGACAGGGGGTGGGGGGTAATAGGCACCTATATAAGACAAAGCCCCCAAAAATCGGGACTGTCCCTATAAAATCGGGACATCTGATCACCCCAGATCCAAGTTTCCCAAAACTTTAGGTAGGGACAGTGTTGGACTGAGGGTTTTTGTTCATTCTAGAAATAAGAGCCAATAGACAAATTCTTAACTAGAAGTAAACTTCCCCAAGGTTTGGAATTCAATCAAGTTCAGGTTCATCTCTAGATAATAGGTCTGCATTAGCCTGTGTGACCTCCCTGTTTGTAGATATCAACCCCTTAATCTGGAAATCGTGTTCATAACTTGCCTACAGCACCAAAAACAGATTCTTGTTTGGTATTATAGAAAACATAAAATACATGTATTCAGTATTTAAAAACAGATTCAATTGATATTAATCATTTAATTAAAATAACTATATAAGTATGTATGTGCGACTTAACCACCCTGTAACTCATGTCTCCTCCTTCGTTCTGTTGGGGTCTCCTTAGGTTTCCTGCAAAAAACACTAAAACACTGGTAGAGGACAATACTGCTCATGCCCTTTGACTGGGTAGGGTTAAGGTTCCCATAAAATATTTACCCTTTGTATCTCTTCTTTATGGTTGCAGGGTTTTCTTGGGAACAAACTCTTTGAAACACCAACAATAGAAGTGCTGCTTAAAACAAGATTTATTAAAAATAGGGAGAAAATGGATTTCAAACAAAATAAATGGTTTGCTACACATAGTTAAATTCAAATTTCTCATAAATTAAACTAGATTAGGCACTCTTAGCTTAGCTGCAAAAAAGAAATCAAGTCTTACATATCCAAGGTGGAAGTCCTGGCTCTGACCTCTCTGTGAGAGTTCCAGCCTCATGCTGTGTCCAGAGAAAAAGGGTGAGAGATACCTAGACAGAGAGAGAGAGAGAGAGAGAGACCCCAGCTACATGCAACCTGGGGTTGTTCTTCTGGGTTTTTTTTAGTCTTCAAGTGATACAAGTTTATTACCATATGAGCACTTACTGAGGTATACCTTATGTCACTCAGGGGTAGGGTGACCAGACAGCAAATGTGAAAAATCAGGATAGGGGGTGGGGGGGTCATAGGAGCCTATATAAGAAAAAGACTCAAAAATTGGGACTGTCCCTATAAAATCGGGACATCTGGTCACGCTATTCAGGGGTATATAAAAGCCACCCCCCTTGAATTATGTAAGTTACACCAACCTAGGCACCAGTGTAGAGAGCATTATATCCACAGGAGAGCTTCTCCTGTTGACATAGCTTCCGCCGCTCTTGGGGCTGGAGTAGTTAAGCTGACAGGAGACCTCTCTCCTATTGGATTAGAGCAGCTACACTAGAGAGCTTACAGCAGTGCAGCTGCATCGCTGCAGCTCTGCTGCTGTAAATTCTCTAGTGCAGCCGTAGACTAATTAGGATCCTTTCTTCTCGAAAGCAGAGCTAATTCTCTGTGCTAGATCACTTCCACCTCAAGAAGATTTTCCCCTTTCCCAGCCTTAAGCATAGCATTTCACACACCCCTCTGACTACCAGATCAGCCTATCCATTATTCTTGGGAAAGTAGCTTTGTCTGACTGGGTGGAGTTTTTTCTAAAGTTAAAATTGTCCTCTTCACTTCCCTTGGGTTATTAAATATTAATTTATCAGCATACTATATTTAGTTTTCCACAGTATATTGTTTTGCTAATTATTTAAATATTATTAGTATGGGTATAATTTTCAGAAGTGCTTAAATCATTTCGGAAGTAACTTGGTTACATCTGAACCTACATTTCACTGAATGTCCTAAGGCCATGTCTACATCATGGGGACTATAGTGGCATAGCTACAGTGCCGTAGCTACACCAGTATATCCCTGTACTGTACTGTAGACACAGCCTATAGTGATGGAAGGCATTTTTCCACCACTGTAGGAACTCCACTTCCCTGAGTGACAGTAGGTAGGTCAACAGAAGTGATCTAGTTGCATCTACACTGGATATTAGATTAGCATTGCTAAGATGCTCAGAAATGTGGATTTTGCACACCACTGAGTGCCGTAGCTGTCTCAATCTAAATTTTAAGTGCAATGGACTTAGACCTGACACAGTTTTTATACCAGTATAACTATTTTGGTTAGAGATTAACTTAGTGGTGGGTTTTTTTAAATTGTAATAGTTATACCAGTAAAATCCATTGTGTGGACATAATTTTACATGTACAAAGGAGTCTTATACTGTATAGCTTACTTCCCTTCCCCTATAAGAGTAAACTATACTAGTATAAGCACATTTATATTGGTAAAATTGTGTTCATACTACTGTGCTTAAATAGTAAAACTTGTATGCATAGAAAAGCCGGTAGGCTCCTAAGCTCTTAGGCTCTTTTGATTACATATATAGTCTTATTAATTAAATAATTAGGAAAATAATATTCAAACACATATAGAATATCATGATTGTTAATAACTCCTTCCTAATCTGGTTTAATTGTTAATTGCAATGGTCCAGCACTCCCATGGCAACTGAAATTACATAGTTTGTGAGTTTATATCTATGTTTGTTTATATATGAATATATACATATATAAATATATACATACATGCCCAAACAGAATTTGTATTTGCATTATTTTTTTCATCTTGTTTATGTTTTGGAAAGGAAAAGTGATAGAACATTGACAGTGATAGAAAAAACAGTGAGTGTAAAAAGTGTTATTTTGTGCCACATTAAAAGATGATTTTTCAGTTCTATGACATCACCATTTTCCAAAATTATAATCTGATGAAGCTTTGGAAAATTCTGCCTTCTCTTGCAAAGAGTATTTACTATGGTTTTTGACCTCTGAAGGGTATAGGTACAAAGGGTAAATATTCAAGAGCAATGAAAAATTCTGCAAATCTCAACAAAGGAAATATATCTTGAATATACTGTGGATGCTGACAGAAAACAGAACTGCCTGTATTATAACAATGATAATTTGTAATTTTAATTATTAATAAGGAGATGATGGCCGAGTTTCCAAAAATCTTTCTATTAAGAATTCTCAGTATAAATCTCTCTGATATACTGTAATGCTACTTCATCTTTGCTGCCAACCGTGCTGGAACACATAAAGCCCCTCATTAGTTCACGCTTTCACTTACAAAGATTGCTTTAACAAAGGGATGCAGTGTGCATTAATGACTTTTAGAATTAAGATATGACTGTGGCAAAACAATAAATACCTCCATCTTATTAAGATGATTCGGTAACAGCGGTGCAGAGCTGCTTTGTATTCGCTTTTCTCCACATGCATTTTAGTTCAGGCAGAAAACCAAGGATGCACTCCGGAGGAACACATAATGAGGTCAGATGGAAAATCTTGTCTTGGTTCAGATATGAATTCAATCCATCCTTTCTTGCATGTGAGATGATATACACAGAAGGAAATGCTGCTGACATGGCTTAACATCACTGACACTGAAAATCATTTCCCCTCGGTTGGTGCTTCTAGCTTTCACATGAAATACTATATATATAGGATTACTATAGAGATGGCCACAAAATTTGCTTTTATTTACTCATTTCACCTCTTGCTATTCATTTATTTCTCACTTAGTACCACTGCACAAAATTCTTTTGATAATTTTGCCTGTTAATTCATATTAGCAATGTGTAGAAAAAAGTGCTTGATGTAAGGTTGTCACACTTTTGCTATTACTGTACTAAAATCCTAGGAAGTCTAGGTTTTTAAACAGTGAAGGGGGAGGGGAAAGGGTTAGAAAACTCAGGGAAAACAGACTGGTCTTATAGTTGAGAACCTGGAGAACTGGAGTTCACCTGTCACAAGGGTACTTTGGCTCAGAACTATTCCCTAGAGGCATGCTTTGCTATTGAGCATAAGTCAGAACAATGTGTCAAGACTTGGAGCATAGCTGTTCAATGTCTAACACAACTATTAGTAGAAGAGCTAAAAAAGTTCAGTTGTCAGCATAATTTGAGTTTAAAGTGATTGTAAAGGAGTGTTTAATTCCTAATTAGCCTATTCAGTGCACTACAACGTACATTTATATCAGGCAGAACCTGCAGTAACCTTTTAATGTAGTGTACCTTGTATGCTGTATAACTGCCCATGGAAAACAAGAAGAATATCTAAATTAACTGTGGCCCTTGACATGCATGAGTCATGGTAGAGGAAGAGTTATAGTTTAATTATTAGGCTGCACTTCACTGAAGGACAATGTCATGGGGCCAGTTGAAGTCAGTTTTACCACTGCAGCCTGGAACAAGACACTCAGCTCAGGTAGACGGCCTCATGCTAGCAGGGCTCGCTAAAAGTATCAGTGTGAACAATGTGGCTCCAGCTATCAAGCCCACCTGAGCCCCTGGTTTTGAGCTTGGATGGCTAGCACCATGCACCAGACCCACAACATCTTCACTGCTATTTTTAGTTCACTAGCTCAGCTCAAGCTAGCATGAACCTGTTTACCCGGGCTGGGAGGCTCACTCCCAGCTGCAGTGGAGACATACCCAAAGGGAGAAGGATCAAGCCCCTTGCTATGTCCATTCACCTATCTATTTAAATTAGGGACTTTTACGGTCCCAATTACATAGTAGCTGTGTGGCTCACAATCTTCATAGACTCTCACAGCACCACTGTGGGGCAGAGTAGAACTATCATCCCCATTTTACAAATGGGGGACTGAAACACAGAGAAACTAAGAGTTTGTTTATAGCCACAAACCTTTATTTCGTGGCAGACTGAGGTGGAAACTAGTCTGCTGCAGATTAACTGTCTATGTGGACCATACTGAAGCACACTAACAGTTCTTTAGTGTGCTCTAATCTACCCCACTTTGAAAGGGGACTAGATCGAAGCACACTATGGAACTGTTAATGCAGAGTTACTCCTGGGGGAATTCTGCACCAAAAAATTAAAAATTCTCTGCACAATAAATTAAAATTCTGAAAAAATCTGTGTATTTTATTTTTCAAAATAACATAATATAATCAGGCCAGTTTCAATTATTTTGATAATTTATTTCAAAATACCTGTCAGCAAGTATATCTGTAATATTACAGACCCTCCCTCCCCACCAAAAAAATCAGGAAATGTTTCTTTGATAAATAGATTCTTTACTAGGCAAATTAATACAGAAATTTTAGCAATTCATTTAAACTACCATACAGAAATGTATTTCCTGCACCCCTCAGAAGCAGGGCAAAGGCTTGGGGATATCCAAGATAATGGAGGAATGGAGGGAGAAAGAAGAAGCCTGGAAGTGAACCCGGAAAGTTGTTGAGTGTGGATGGGAGAAGTATTTTTTTGGTGGGGGACGAATTGTTAGGGAGTTGGGGAGCCTCCCCCATGTTGATCCTGACTGACCCCTAGCCTTTCCCATTCAATCAGACACATCTGCCTGTATCTCCATTTGTCCCTGCACACTCCTCACCCGGTCCCCATGTGGCCCTGCAGTGCACTACCCCCATCCCCATGTGGCCCTGCAGCCCCTTCCCATTCAGCCCCTCACTCAATGCTGTCACCCACTAGCTCCTGAGCCCTGCCCCAGTCTGTCCCTGCCCACTAGCCCTTCTGAACCCCCCCCCCAGTCATGCCTCGCAGCAGCCCCGTGTGCCCAACTCTGTCTGTCCTGTGCATATCCCGTGCCTCCTAACTTGGCTCTGTGGACCCGGTGCTGTGCTGAATGCAGCCTGCTGCTAGCTTTTACTGCCTGTCAGCTGGTGTTGTCTGTCCTGGTGGGCAAAAGGTAGAATTACAGCATTTCTCAGGCAGAACGTATTTTCTGCACAGAAAAAAAATTATATGCCAGACATGACTTCTGCACATGCACAGTAGTGCAGAATTCCTCAGGAGTAATGGACAACAGCAGGGTCCACGTGAACAGTGAATGCGTGGTAGGCTAGTGAGTGGTATATTCACACCCTAACTTACTGCGAACTAAGGGTTACATCTACACCGAAGGGAAAAAAACCCTGCAGCAGTGAGTCTCAGAGCCCAGTCAATTTACTTGAGCTTGTGTGGCTCATGTTATGGGGCTAAAAATAGCAACATATCAGCATAGGCCTGGAGCCTGAGTTCTGAAACTCGGAGAGGAGGGAGGGTCCCACAGCCCGGACTCCAGTCCAAGTGAGAACATCTACCATCGTGTGAACCCCACATGCCCAAGACAGTTGACCTGGGCTTTGAGGCTTGCTGCCTCAGGGATTGTTTTTGCAGTGTACCCATATCCCCCCAGTGCTTGTGTAGACAAGTTCCAGATGACTTGCCCAAGCTCACACAGGAAGTCTGAGGAAGAAAATAGAGCCTTTGTCTCCAAAGCCCCAAGCTAGCACCCTAGCCATAGGACAATCCTTCCTCTTATTATAGAAGCAAATACTTGTGAATTTTAGCAGAGTCTGAGAGTCTTTACAAGGAGATTTAACTGCTGTCCAGATCCTGAAATTGGCACAGTTCCACTGAATATTAAATATTAGAAAGACTTTCCTAGACCTGAAGAAGAGTGCTGCGTAAGCTTGAAAGCTTGTCTCTCTCACCAACAGAAGTTGGTCCAATAAAATATATTCCCTCGCCCACCTTGTCTCTTATAGAGCAATAATTGGCATTGAAATAGGACTTTTTGTAGTAAGATGATAATTTTCTGATCATATTTTTAACTATGAAACCTCCAAATCTAATAGAAAAGCTACCACAAGAAAATTTCACAGTGGCACCATTTTCATGGACAACTTTAAAATAAGCCAGCCTAATTTTCAGTCCCTATAACTTTTAACATGATAGAGAGGATAATTCTTGGGAGAAAACAGGTTTTCTTGTCACCCTATCAAAACCTAAATATGAATTACTATATTTAAAGCATGTTGCTATTGTCCCACAAGATTGCATCCAAAAATGAATAGAAATAATTTCTCAAAGAAATGTGATCTTTTGCTTTATAATTTTAGTATTAGAAGTATACCAGAGATAAAAATGCAGCTTTTATCTAGGAATAGTGGAAAGGTAAAAAAAGACAAAGTGAATAGGAAAGACCCAGCAGATCATATCATCCCCTAACCACAATGATGTTACTTCATGAATCCATAAATTTGCAAATGAAAATCATACAGCTTTTTCCTGAATTTCACAGCTGTGCATTTGCAGCTTAAAATATGTAACTCTTTTTTTTTAAATTGTGCACAAGAATTTTTGGTTATCAATTAAAATGTTCAATTAATGCAGCAAAATTCATAGCACCAAACCCGGCAAGAGCAAGGGAGTCTCATCTGGCTGCCTAACTGGAAATCACAGTCCAGCTGATAAAGTTGTCTGTGAAATGATGGAGCAAAAGTGGTTGGATTATTAAATTGTGCAAACTGATCAAAGCACTGTTACACAAACCTTTCCGGCACAAGCTAAGCTATCTTTCTCAATGTGAAGAAAAGTTCCTCAGTATAAGTTTTCCTCACACCTTCTATGGGTCATCTTAATTATCACTTCAAAAGTTTTTTTTTTCTCCTGCTGATGACAGCTCATCTCAATTGATTAAACTCTTCCCGCTGGTATGTGTACTTCCACCTTTTCATGTTCTCTGTATGTATAAATATCTCCTGTCTGTGTGTTCCATTCTATGCATCCGAAGAAGTGAGCTGTAGCTCACGAAAGCTCATGCTGAAATAAATTTGCTAATCTCTAAGGTGCCACAAGTACTCCTGCTCTTAGTAACAAAATGGGAATTCCTCAGGATTATGACAGAATTAACTGTTTACTGAGAAGCAGAGAGATCTTACAGATTTATTTTGAACCACAGATACTTGTTCTCTCTCTGACAAACTGAAACAACAGCTGCATCTGGATCACAACACAAGAGGCCAAAAAAAGTGGATTAAGAGCCACTATGATGGCTCTATGTAGTCCAAAGTTTTCCCCATGCATGTCCAATGTTTTTATTATAAATTCATTATTTCATTATGCATTTCTATATTTCATGAAGAAGTATTTATTCAAAGGAAGATAATATTTTTGATTCAGTAGATCCTTTCCCCATGGCATTGTCCCATTAAAATACTTAAATGTATTATTATTAAATGTTTCAACTATTTTAATATTTTTATGCTTAGAACATGCAGATGTTGTTCAGTCACTGATCCAAACTGTTGAATTCAAAAACTATTTTCTTAACCTCTTTCATCAGTAATCCTAACACCTCAGGATATGATAGATATGGAAATCATGTGTCTTGTTTACATAGGTCTGACTCTACCCCAAATGAAACTTTTTCAATACATGCAGTATTGAAAGCAAGCGCCTTTTTTAATTTTCTAAACTGTACAGAAACTATCCCAGAATGTAGAATCTCCCTAACTGAATAACTTCATAGGAGACACTACTCCAGGCCCACACTTTCAATGGTTTCTTCAAAAAACCCCAACCCTTTATGTTTCCTTACACAAAGAGATTTCATATATATTTTAGTGTTTCCTCACATTCGTATCTGTAACTCTTCAGGCAGTGCTATTCTGTATTTGGGTCTGATCCTGATGTCCAGGGCAAAACTTCTATGCAAAATGATGCAAAGGAACTTGATATAATCAAGGCTTAAATTCTCATAGAGTATTTCCTGGAGTCCCAGGACTCACGGTTTCAGCCCCGTGAAAGGCACCAAGGCTCAGGGTTTCAGCCCGTGGGGCATGTGGGGGCTCAGGGCTTCTGCTATGAAGGAGGTCCAGGGCTCAGGGCTTCTGTCCTGTGGGAGGTGCTGGAGCTTCCACAGGTTTGAAAATATTTACCAGAGCTCCGGACAGCTCTGGCTGAATTTAACCCCTGGATATAACCTCCTGTACTCTAACACTAATGAAAGAGTCTTCTGCTCTCTAATGATTCTAAATCTGTGCTAACAAGTATTAAGTGGGGGAGATGACAATATCCTAAGTGTTCTCAGTAAGCACCTTGCAGGATTTGGCCCTAAACATTTGAGCAGTCCTAACTGTCCTCAATGTCTAGTTATATGCTATGGAAGTTGAAGGCATTCACCCATCTTAGAAACGCTCAGCATCATCGAGGATCATGCCCTAAATCAACCACATTTCTTTTAGGACGAACCACTACAACCAATAATCTAAAACAAAATGAATAATTTAGAAGTCAGATATAAACTTGTGCAAGGTATTAATATTTAGAAGACATCGATGAAATCCCATGGAAGTCATCATGGCAGGTGCAGGAGAATCTCCTTCTAAATAATGAGAAGGAAGTTGAAGTTCTTTCCAAGTGATACAAAGCTGAAGACAATATTCATCAGATTATCTAGTCACTGACTGGATATTGTTCAATCATGTTGGCAATTTTAGCTTTATTTAAATACATCCCATTAACTTTACTTTACAGTCTCACATTTGACCAAATTTACAATCTAGCTTAAGCATTCAATTGATGCTTCTCATTTTTATTTCAGAAATGGGCCCACTACGTGTTGTACCAATGTGTCACTATTCCCAGCTGCTGTGATAGACGTTCAAAAGCATGTAAAGCTACCTTTTATGTATTTAGATCTTACTCAGCACAAGTTCATATTCAATATACTAAGATGCAAAATGAGACATAATATTTGTTTTTCTGTCTTTTTCCCCCCGGCAGAAGAAAGCAAATCGCTACACAAGTCCTCTCCAAAATAAACCCTGCAATAGAATCACATTAAACTAAAGACATTTGGTATAAAAATCAAAGCCTAACAACACAAGAACATCTTCTGTGCTTGAATTCCATTCTTGATAATAATAGACAATCTCTCACAATTCAAAGGCAGTTCTGCACTTTCTCAGTCTGACAACTGTTGTCCTTGCTGGGGTAGTACTCTCAAGATAAATTATGAATGCAACGTGAAAGCTGTAAAATTTGTTGTATCTTCTATTATCTCCATGTTAAAGGCCACAAAAGCTCTTCAGTGAAGTCAGCCATTAAGAAATGACAGGTATTGCTATCAGCCTTCTTTATAGCCTATTACCTGCAATGACAGCAGCTGCTACACTACCACTGTACAGCCTATCACATTATTTGCAGCTCAAGCCAGCTACTGTGTCATTTTGGCTCATTTTCTTGACAGTGCCATCATAAATCCATGCAGCTGCAGGGTAACTGTCGGCTGCCTCGATTATCTTCATAGCCCGAATGAATCTTGAAATGTGTGTAACAGGCAATGACTGTTATGGATCAGGCACAAGGGCCATTCTCTATCCATTCTGTCAGGTCTGCGAAGCAATGCCTACCACAAAGAGAGTTCCTAAACTACTGTCATGTAATCTAGTAAAGTACCTGCACTTGGAGAAATCCTGTAGTTCTGCTCTGAAACGAGCTAGCTTGTATGCCCTCGTGAAGGAGCCACAATGCAAATCTAAAGGGATTAAAAAAACCCATAGTTTTGTAAGTTCACAAGACATATCTTGCAACTGTGAAAATCTAGAGCTTTATTTATATTAGAGGAATCAAAACGGGATATAATTCTCTTTCCCTCTGTCTCTGTGGTAGAACAGAGACAAATATGGCTGACTTCCCCGCCTTCAAGCTGTACACCTGAAAGCCTGAAACAGCCAAATTTAAAAGAATTCTAAGTAAAAGTGTTCCAGTGGAATTTAGTAAGCTTTTGGGAAGTTTTGTAACAATAAAAGCAGATTGTCATTATTATACATTCATGATTGTTTCCATTCTGTATAGGTGTCACTATAGGGCAGCCAATCAAAATTCTCTAGAAAAGTGAGCAGGATCATGACAAGGCACAGTACCAACAAGTGGTTTTGTGAAGTGAGTAGTGGAAGGTGAGGTCAAATGACATCAGAAGTGTCAGCCAGGTGGAAAGTAGCATGGACAGATCTTGAACAATTTTTACCAGGTTTTCTAGTGTTAAAAGAAGAATTGGAAGAGTGAGAGGAACTGAGTTAGGTATCAGAGTGGATTAATACATTAGCCTTTCCTTTCTGGACACTGGGTTCAAATTTTGATTGAATCACACTTCAAAATGAATTTTATGCTATCACTGTAGTTTCTCTACATTTGTCCATATCACAAAACCACCACAGAGTGCAGCACAATTGTTAGTCTTTGATACAAAAATACTTATTATATATGGGATTTTTCAAGCAACTTCAGGTAAATTAAAACATCCAAAAAATAAAAATAAGAACATTAGCAATGACCAATATGTGCCCTTTTCCTTGTTGTCTAGCCCTTTATTTTGCAGCTCTACTAATGTGTCTTCAGCAGAAGTGAAGCAGGGCCATCATTTTCATTGAACCTTCATGAATTCTGTACCACAAAAATTACTTTCAGGATTGTTGACACTAATAGTCATAGAGATAGATAATAGTAGATAAACTTCTATCCACAATGTGATGTCTAACATATTGCAACTTGGCCCAATCCAAAGCTCTTGGAGAAGTCAATGGAAAGATGCCCTTAAATTATTGATATTTAAACGAGGCCATATTTCCTTATCCTTACCATAGGAAATAAGGTCCTGATTCATCAAAATACTTATACATGTGCGTGACTTCAAGTATATGATTAGTTCCACTAACTTCAATGGGACTGTCCATGTGCTTAAAGTGATGTGCCTGATTAATGCAGTGTCTCAGCGCCACGGAGTCTGTCATTGTCTGATGATTGGATTTCTTTAATTCACATCGTTGTGGATCTCAGAAACTTTTTTCAAATATATTTTAATGCCCCTTTTATAGCAACTAACCTCCTTCAGATCCACCTGAGGCCTCTAATTATTTTAGACAAATATTCACCTCACTTTAACCCTTAGTGGTAACTGCTGAAAAATGATATTTTTTATAATGGAAACCACTATACATATTTCCTTTAAGTATTTTGCACATCTTTCTTCCAGACAAATGAACACCACACAATTTGCAATTTTTTTTCATTTCCACAACACACATTTCTGCATATTTAATTGTAAAAATGGGTTCCAATTGATTTGATTGTTTAGCAGCAAGTCCTTCTGCATTTGTTTAACATAATAAGACAAATTCATTCCTGACTGATTTCATTGGAGTTATGCTATGGCTGAATGTGGGCCAATATTTTACAGACAATTGGATTTTAGATATAATATGATAGCTGAACATATTTTTTTCCAAAACTAAGTCAGCACTATGGATGGAGAAATGGCCATAGGAAGTAGTGGGAACCACTTCCGGTAGCTGTTCCATTGTTCCCATCACTGATCTTTTAGAGTATAAATTCAATATAAATTAGTAGCAGAATAATTTACTACTTCACATGAATAATAAATGAATACGATGATTTACTACACATATATTTCTGCTTAAATGGGGCTTTACTTCTGGTCAGGCTGTCTTAACTTTCACTTAAATTTAAAAAAAAATGCTAATTTGGAGGTATGAAATAGTACTGAAGTTTAGCTTTGCAATATAAATTGAAGTTATATGAGTATTCTGATCAGAGTAAGTAAACATTATTTTAACACAGAGTGTGGAAGGCCTTTTCTGGAAGTCTTAAGAAATAGGGAAAATGGCACTACAGTTTTAGATAGTTTCAGTTAAGAAATACTCTTTTTTAAAATTGAAGTTCACATATATTTTATATTTAGACTTCAGGAGTTATTCATTAAAGAGGATATATGTTTGATTTTCACATTGTTCTAATTAGGGCTGTTGCTATCAATTAGTCCTGCTTATGAGTAGTCTTATTGTAGGAAATCTTAATATCCTCTTACTCTATAGAACATGTGCAATGTATGTAGAAGTGATTGAAAATATTTTGTCCTCTGTATAGCTGGTCCTGGAATTTACATTGCTCTCTAGTTTGAAGAGATTGTCTTTCTCTAAATTTAAAAATAGCAAATGGTATGTCTCTCTCTTTTGTAAACAAAGAGGTTAGTTACCTGCAAAAGTCAAATTGTGGATGGCTCCACTCTTGTGCTGTACTTTATAGGTATCATTAGGTATCATACTCTAAAAAGTATGATAAAAGAGTTATCAATCTGGTTGTGTCCTTATTTAAATAGTCACCTAACCTGTATGGAGAAGAATAGTGATAATAACTGTAGTTTTACATGTTGTGACCAAATTGAGGCCAGATTGTGGCTGTCACTTTTAACGTAGGAACATAAGGATGGCCCTACTGGGTCAGACCCAGGATACTGGGTCCATCTAGCCCAGTATCCTGTCTTCTGATAGTGGCCAGTGCCGGGTACCCCAGAGGGAATGAACAGAACAGGTAATCAAGTGATCCATTCCCTGTCACTCATTCCCAGCTTCTGGGAAACAGAGGCTAGGGACACCATTCCTTCCCATCCTGGCTAATAGCCATTTATGGACCTATCCTCCGTGAACTTATCCAGTTATTTTTTTAACTCTGTTATGCTCTTGGCCTTCACAAAATCCGCTGGCAAGGAGTTCCACAGGTTGACTATGCATTGTGTGAAGAAATACTTCATTTTGTTTGTTTTAAACCTGCTGTCTATTAAGGTGGAATGCAGCAATCAGTCTGTATCAGAGCCATGCCAATTTTTTTTAGGCAAGAGGAACTGAAGATAAATTCCCAATTGAAACTGTAGGAGGAATTTTAGTTAGCCAGAATGTAAAAATAAATCTTGAAAACAAAATCTGGCAAGGAAATTAAGAGGGAGGGAGGAGATATTCCTTATCTGAGAAAAGAGCCATAGGATCTTTACAAAGTAGTGAGGTTGTCACTGGTTTACATTTCAGAAGCACTAACACCATGCTGAGGAATTGATTTGATATTGACTCAGAGGGAAGAATGCTACCAATACCTCTTCCTGCAAAGCCTGGTTTTTCCCATCGAAGAACTGATCTGCTGGCAGTCCTTGTACAGAGCCCGTACTGATATGGTTATAAGATGGGTAAAAGCTATATAGAAAGTAAACAATCAGGTAATATGTCACAAAGTCTGATACAAAGAGAAAAACAGGAAAATGGTAAAATTATTTCAGTTATTTGTAAAAAGGTAGTGACTGTAATAACCCACATTTTTAGCACTTATTTTTTAACTTTAATGCAACAAAATCAAGAGATCTTACAACTGAAGTGTTTAGATTTGCTATTCACCATTATTAATAATTTTTGTGAGGATAACTAGCAAGTAAAATTGTCCATTTATTTCTTATCCAGACTTTCTCCAGCTGGTAGCTTTTATATCACTGGCTGGCAGAGAGATTTTAATTTACCCAACATAGAAGAATTTTGGCTTACCATCCATAAACATACTGGTTATATTTCCATTTGTACAATTTATTGAATTAATCAGACTCAGATATTATATGGGAAATATATCACCCCAATGGGCACTACAACTTGGGTAAATCTATGCTGGCACCACAGTTTGCTTCAATTATATATCGTGGTGTTGCCATAAAATAACCAAAGCATTTTGGGGATAGTTCTTTTACTGTTTTCTCCTTTTCTTAAGTGAAGGACTCATCTTTCCCTTGGTCTTTATGCTGCTAGGAATGACAATTCTCTGACATGAACTAAGTTCAGCCTCTTAAACTACTGACATACTTTCAGGAGAGAGTCGCCACCCTGCACTTAAGCAGGGAGGAGTTGGGCTGGCTGGCCTGGAGAAGAAGGCAATACTTTCTGGCTTGGGGGAGGAGGGAAGATGTATAGCTGCTGGGAGAGCACTCAGCGTGGTGGATGACTTATCACATAGGAATGTGGGGTTTTAAAAGGTCAGCTGGGCCTAGCCCCAGGTGTGCAGGGTCTTCATGGGGTCACAGGGCAGGTCCAAAATGGGCTTAAGTTTGGGCAGCAGGACAGGGGAAGGCTCTGGTAAAGGTAGTGAAGCCAGTATTGGAAACGAAGCCCCTGGGCATATGGAGACTCATTAGCCATCAGGGCATGTAACCTCATTGGACAGATTAGACACTCCCGGGAGGTCTTTGGGGGAGCAAGGCTCTGTAGAACTTCCTCAATGCAGTCCTGAGTACAGTTATGCTGGGGTGGCTGACCTGATGGTAGTTCACCTACTCAGTACAGCTAAATATAAAATCCTGAGAGGCAAATACATGCATATATTATCCCTAGTGCACAGGGAGGTGTGACAGACAGTAAACATGGGCAAGGCAAGCAAAATAGCAAACTGCCCAATAGGCCAAGGTGGAACATGAAAAAAATTGGGAGGCTGCCTTCCTCATCTATGAGGCTGTTATAATACAGGCTTACCCACAGAGGAGCCCTGCCTCGGTTAAGTATACAAATATAATTAGGCGGGCACACAATATGTTTGGGGGGCATGTCCTGGTTTAATTATAATAAGCAGTTTCAGTTAAGGGCAGCAACACAAATGGGGATAAGGTGGCATCACACACTGTGGTTGCAGTGAATGACACCAAAGGCACCAGGGTTTTGTTCATATCGCAACAAGCTTGGGAGGGGCCCCAGGCATGTAATAGTATTTCCTGGGCATTTAATGATGGTGGTTGTTTTCACAACCCACGTAAATACAGGCATGTTTGCGAGGCTACTACTGCCAGCAATTATATTTCAACAAGGCTATGCCCATGGGCTGTTCAGTATCCCCTGAAGCTATTCAGAAATTCAGTACAAGGTTGTGTTGGGCAGGGGTGCGGTCAGTGGGACTAAACCAAGTAGTGAATTATTTGCATAATTTTTTTGTTGCAAATGGACACATTTCAGGCCCTGGCTAAAGAGTTGGGGGAACCCCTAGTGAAGGAGAAAACATAAGGCCCTTCCACTACATTGACCTATCAGGGCATTCAGCTGAACACCCGGGAGGACATATCTCAGCTCCCTCAGGATAAACTTCGGAGCTATCAGGGTTGCTCCAGAGAACACTGGGGGGGGGGGCGGGGGGCTTATAATAAAAACACTCAGGCTACAAGAACTGCAATGTATTCTGGGGCACCAGAACTTTGCTTGCAGGTTGTTGCCCTGTTTTGTGCCTGGCGGGCAGTGGCAATGGCCAGCATAGCAAGGCCTCAACATTACATACCAGTCACTAGACATATGAAGGAACACTTGAGGGCGTAAAAATTTTCTGAGTTAACTTAATGGGGTATCATTGTGGAGGAAGCCATGGTTATTACAAAGGGGGATTAAAAATGCACTCAGATGCGGCAGAGGCTGCAGATTTCAGGGTGTTTTATCAGGGCAAATAGTGTGCACAAAATGGCCCGCCACCTGGGGTTGTGTGTGACATGACTTCCTTGGAATTTTTTCCCCATTTTACTTGCAGTGGTCACTTGGGGATCAGAGCGGGCTAATATAAGGGTGCACTTCTGGCAGATTGCACAGGGTTATGAAGTTGGTAAGGGTATTTGCTCTACAATGCTTAACCTTCAACATCTGTTTTTTCTTCCACGCACATGCTGGGCATGGATAATATGTTAGACAGGAGGAGGTCAGACAAGATTATTGCAATGGTCCCGTCTGATTTTATAATCTATGAATGCATGAAACTGGGCTAGGCCCAGAGTTAGTGAGATGAGATCTCTAGGAGCAGCTGTGTGCCTTCCTTTCTCCTTTGTGGTCTTCCTTTCAGCTTTATATTTTGATATACATCATAGCAAAAATCCCTGAAATTACCTGTGAATTACTGCAGTGCTGCACTCCAGGTAGTGGCTATGTGAAAATGCATGTAGAAACACACTGTATAGGAAAATCTCAGGTACACCCAGAAATTATCAAATACAAAATCTATGGTATAATAGTTAATTATATTTCTTAGTACTTTATATTTGAAGGTAATTTCCCCCCTCCTGTTAACCTCTCATACAGCTAACCAAGACTCCAATCATGCAAGGACTTATGCTTATGCCTAACTTTATGCTATATGAGTAGTTTCATTGATTTCATTAGCTATACGGGGAAGAATGTATTACATTGTTAAAGATTTATGTACATGCTTAGCTTTACATACTGTGAGTAATCCCACTGAAGTAAATTCAGGATCATGCCCTAAAACAACTGCATTCTTCTCTTTAATACCTCTATAAAATGCTAAATCACCATGTCAGAGCAACAGCCAATTTCAAAATAGAAGTTTTGTTATGTACTCCAAATACCATGGTGATAGATGTGTGAAAATTACCTACATGGTAGATTAGATATATTAAAAAGTAGATTAGGTAGATCAAGAGACTAGGTAAAATGCATAAAACATTAGCTCATATAACAGATTAGATGTATTAGATCAAATAGATAAGAGATTAGGTAGATCATATTAATGAGATTAGCTATATATTAGAATCTATTTTATGTTCTCACACAAACCAATTCATTTGGTGATGAAAGGGGGAAATGGATCAAATTGTACAAACAGTATTTATAATACAGTACAGTCATGGAATGCTTTAGCAGTAAAAGGAATTAAGAGGTAACAACTTTATATTCCTGTCTGGTCTTTATTTCTTTTCAGGCCCTCTGCTGAGGAACATTATACTAGTCATAGAGAATGAACATGATCACCATCTGTTGGCTGTTCTGTGGCCTATACAAAATGAGTAGTGGTGTCAATTCAGTTCCCAGTGAACAGGTGCCCAAATCACAAAAAACTTCAAAAATGTCACTAATTGCCACCCTCACTAGTGTTATAAGAGAGAGGCCAATAATTGAATTGGCTTCATGAATTAACTACCCCTCACATCTAGAGCAATAAAAAAGTTCATTAGGATACAGATGTTCTGCAAGAGGAATTAGAGAAAAAAATGATAGTGTTTACTCACAGAATAAGGTAGCTATGATATTTTGAGGCCCCAGGTACTACTGCCAAAATTTAATATAGAAACATTTTGATTTTATCAATCAGTCTGAGTTCTGCAAATATTTTAACGTTGGATCTAATTCTATATTCATTGCACATATGCAATTCATCCCTACAACTAGGAGTTGCAAAGGTGGCATAAAGCCAGCTGTGTCCCCCATTGCTTTTGTGTTTCTATGCCAAAGCTGCTTGACCAGATTAAAAATCTGGGCACTTGAGTCTGTCTAAAGTTATCTATACTAGAGCATAGTATAGTTAATACTGAAATTTACCACAGTTGTGCACATGTGAAAGAATTAAAATTGAACATTTTGGAAATGATGTGATGGGACAGATTCCTGAAACAGATGAATAGTGACTACAATAAAGCTTTTTTTTTTTTTTTTTTTTTAAATATTAGGGTTGGAAGGGACCTCAGGAGGTCATCTAGTCCAACCCCCTGCTCAAAGCAAAACCAATCCCCAGATTTTTATTCCAGTTCCCCAAATGGCCCCCTTAAGAATTGAACTCACAACCCTGGGTTTAGCGGGCCAATGCTCAAACCACTGAGCTATCCCCCCCCACTTGCAGTGCAAAATTAGGGCCAGATTTTCACACCCGCCTGTGGGACTATTGTGGAGAAAGGTGAGAGTGAGTAAGGGTACTGGAATCTGGCATTTGCTGAATAGTTCCAATTCTAGTGATTGCTTAGGGAAGATACAACTGTCTATATGAAATTAAAGTCTGCGAACAATAAAGAGGGGAAAGAATTGTGAGAGAGAAGCAGAAATGATGGTGAAGGAGTTAAGCAAAGGGAATTTTAGAGGGAATATCAGGAAGCAATTCCAAACAGTGTTGTCTATCCCACAGTGTGATAATTTCTGCAGGACATTGTAGGAGTCCCATCACTTCAGTTGTTACAACAAGGCTCAGCAGACCATTGATGCAGAGAGAGGAAACACACTGAAAGAAAGATGGACAAGATGATTTTTTCATCTGTTGTTTTTTCTGTTGCTAACGCTTAGGATGCTACAATTTTATCTCAGCAGAAAAATGTTCCATATATGGACAATTTGCTGTTTAGGAAGTACTCAGTTTTCCAGAAATGATATGGGATTGTGGAAGATTTTAAGAATTGCCCATTCACTTTCAGTAGGCAGTGCATAGTGCCCACCACAAAGTTTATCTCCCTCTTTCCCCTCCCTGATCCCAGATGCCGCCTTCTCTGAATGGAAGTATACGTCAAATAAACAAACAGTAGATTTGAAAAATATTACAATGCAATATTTTGAAAGTCACATTTTTCTTATTGTCATAATTTAAAACCAAAGCAATTTGGTGAGACTGAAAAATTAGATTAATAATTCTATGTATTAAAAACTCCACAATGGAAATTAACCTAACTATTTCCCCTGTTTGAAATCTGGCCTCAGACCTGTTGACAACTGACCCATGTATCAGTCCCCATTTTACACATCAAAATTATTACAGAATAGTAAAACTGAGAAGACGTATTATTTATTCAAAAATGCAACAAATATATGCTTAAAATAAATGTACACAGTAGAAAATTTAGTAGGAATATAAAAAAATACCCTGAAAAATATTTTATTAGAACTGAGAAATCCTTTTCAGTCAAAAAAACTGATGAGGTAAATCATATGATGTGTAAAACTAACATCATAAAGTACAAAATTATGAGTGTTGCTCTAATTACATTAGTCCAATAAAAATTACATGTCACCTCTTTCTGCAGTGATTTAGTCATCTTGAATACTATTTATACTCCCTCAAATATGTAAAACTCATTTAGGGAGGACATTACACCATTTCTTTAGTGTTACTCTCATCTCCCACTCATCCTGTTCTTCGAATTAAAAAAAAAAATCTGCTGAACACTAATTATTTAACCTTACCTCCTACCTACTTTCTCTCTTTATTCTGGAGATTTCTTAAGGGCTATAATGAGCTGTCCCCACACAAACAGGCCAAATTAGTGGATAATTACTGCTGGGCCTGTGAATGTTCTCACTCCTCCTTTCTTACAGTTTCACAATATTACCAGAATGGTCTGTCACCTCCCTACCAATTAGGCACAATTACTACTTTATAACATTAGTGGTGGCAGGCTTATTATGTTGGAGGATATGTAAAAAGTAAGGGGGCTTGTGGTGAGTGGGCGGTGAATCAAGGTCAAAGGAGGTCATTACAGCACCGAGAATTTGTTAAGTTCATAGTTTTATTTTTTATTTTCCAGAACTAAACCTGCACCAACCTGTATAAACATGGTGGAAGACAAAGTGAATCCCCCACACCCAAGTTTTTTTCTTAAATAAACAAGATAGCATTTAGTTTTGATGCATGTAGATTTTCCAGATGATGGAGCCAGCACTTCCTTAAAATTTATGATTATTTTCATTTAAAGATGTCTTTTAGCAGAGAGAAAAGTATCTGAGTGTCTGAATTTATCCAAATGAGGTATATCTCAAGTGTGTCATGGCAAAGGGAGGTACAGTGACCCCAAAGAGTAACAAAACATTCCCGTCCAATCTGTGTTTAAATGGGAGAGTTCAGGTCAAGATAAATCTAGGTCAAACATTCAGAGAGAGAAAGAGAGAAACGTTCTAAAGGTTTATACGCCCCACATTATTATGTGTATCGTTAACTTCTGTCTTTCTTGTGGAAAAATAACTCAGGCTCACATGCCTTAGATTATCTCTTCTCTGCTTTTCACCTTTCAAAGGTAAAATTTTTGAAATGTCCAAAAGTCTGCATTTTAGAGGTCAGAGATACATTTCTAATAGTGTAATGATTCATTGGGATAATAAAAATCAGAGATTTTCAAAACAAGAGAGGCCACAGCACATTTGGTACATAGTTCTCTGATGACTGTTTAAAGAAATTTCCTATGTTCCTCTTTCTCCTCATCCTCTCACCCCAAAGCAAGAGTTTCTCTTTAGGATATTTCCACTGGTGATTAAAAGATATGTACTTACAAATAATAGTGTGTATGAGAATCCTGGAAGGGGAGGCAGGCAGAGGTATCATTTGCTATGGGTCAAGATAGGCATTCTCCTCTCCCCCCCAACTTTACATAGGTCTAAGCACTTTTTGCCTCCCTCCCAGCTTTTGAAGGACATAATATAATCATATATAATGTTCTATATGCTGACACAATTTTGCTTCTCCCAAGATTTTTTCTGAAATGACACCCATGCTGGCAGGCATGAGGGAAAGGAATAGTGAATTTTAAAGTGGACAGCATGGAAAGTACCACATCGCTGTTCTATAATATAGGAATTTTGCAAGTGGACTTGTTACTAGTTGGTAATGAGAGTGTTACTATCATGTAGAGATAAATCCCATGATTACCCTGCATATGCAACTCCATCTCTTTTATGGAAGTTGGTCAAGCAGTTTTAAGACCAAACTTTAGCTTTTTATTGTTAAAGAGAGTTATACAGAACTGAATATGACTAGAAACATTTTTTCTGTAATTAAAAACAAGTGAAAGCAGAGTTTTCTTGTTTTTTGTAGGGGGGGAAGTCAGAGGGGATTAGTGGTAGACTAAAGTAGTGCTGGTTTCTCAGTGAATGAAAACCTGATAATGAAATTGACTATAAACAGAAAATGAAACTGACCAGTCTAGTTTCGCTGCCCAGTTCAGTGCTGTGCAAAAACTGGGAAAATAGTACAAATCATGAAAAATGTTTGCTGTTTTTGAATTTAATTAATGATTTTTAATACATTTTTATAATGTGAGTGTCCTTTTCACAAATGTCACTCATGGAAGCTACTACTGGTAGTGTCTGCTTGCCTTGCGATAGGAAATTGATTCTTTGTAAGGTGGTTTCCTCAGTGAGAGTAGAGCAAAGAGAAGGAAAGAAGGATGAGGAAAATAAACAAAGGCTATATTGATAGAGTAAAATATGGTTATAGAAGATACAATGTTCATCTTTAAATATGCATTTAATGATTATATTACATGGGCATTATTATTCCCTATTCTTACTTCATGCACGTTAGCTATGAACATACCTCAAATCTTTTAGTGTACGTACCTCATACAAGTTTATTCTGCTTTAAATTTGATGTTATATTCTCTTCCAAAGAGACTTGACAAATATCCTTACCCCAACAACAGGCACAGAGGATAAGCACAATCTTGCTATGGAAAATTAAAATATGTGAAGTCCCCAGCAGACACAGAGCATTACATTATGAATTAAAGTGAAACCTTGTGTTAAATGCACCACCTTTATAAAGTTTCCATCTGCCAAGGTATCCCTAAGCATTTTACAACGTTAATTTATCTGTTTTAAGCTACCTGTTTGGGACATCATTGCCCATAAACATATATGGTATAATTACATAGCTGTGCACAGGATACCCCACACTTTGCATCGTTTTGGGTATTGCTTTAATTTTTTATACTGAACCACCAAACAACAGGTCAATATAAATTTCACATTTTTATTTCATTTTGTCTGCAGACGTTAGCAGACAGAGCCTTATTTCAGATGCAAGTGAACATTCAAACCTGTTTTCATTAAGTATTTATGTTTCAGGAATTTTTATAAAACTAATAGTATTTTGTCTTACAAATGTTTTATAAACTAACATTTTTTTGAATCAAACTGATTTTTTTATTGGACTCCATTCACCTTCTCAGATAACCTTCTCAGTAATCTTTATTAAAAATTAGCAGCTCCTTTAAGAAATCATATTTTGATGCGTCCTTGAATAGTCAGTAAAAATATAGCTTTCACTTAGGGATACCTTGGCAGATGGAAGCTATATAAAGGTGGTGCATTTAACACAAGGTTTTACTGTAATTCATAATGTGAATGGATAGATGATAAAAATAAATTCAACACACAGGAGTGGCGCCAGGGTTTTTGGCGCCCTAGGCGGGGGGTCCTTCTGCGCTCCCGGTCGTTGGCGGCAATTCTGTGGCTGGGGGGTCCTTCTGCGCTCCCGGTCTTTGAGGCACTTCGGCGGCGGGTCCCGGAGCGAGTGAAGGATCCGCCGCAGAATTGCCACCGCTGACCCAGAGCGTGGAGGGACCCCCGCCACCGAATTGCCGCCTAGGTTGCCTAAATGGAAGCGCCGGCCCTGTCAACACATACAAGCTCAGGGCCTGATTTGCCTTTCTGTTATAGTATTGTATCATAGAATCATAGAAAATTAGGGTTGAAAGAGACCACAGGAAGCCATCTAGTCCAACCTCCTGCTCAAAGCATGACAAACCTCAACTAAATCATCATTGTCAAGCCGGGCCTTAAAAACCTCTAAGGATGGAGATTCCACCACCTCCCTAAGTAACCCATTCCAGTGCTTCACCACTCTCCTAGTGGAATAGTTTTTCCTAATGTCCAGCCTAGACCTCCCCCGCAGCAACTTGAGACCATTGCTCCTTGTCCTTGTCATCTGCCACCACTGAGAACAGCTGAGCTCCATCCTTTTTGGAACCCCCCTTCAGGTAGTTGAAGGCTGATATCAAATCCCCTCTCATTCTTCTCTTCTGTAGACTAAAAAAGCCCAGTTCTCTCCCTCTCCTCATAAGTCATGTGTCTCAGCCCCCTAGTCATTTTCACTGCCCTCCTCTGGACTCTCCCCAATTTGTCCACATCCCTTCTGTAGTGGGGGCCCCAAAACTGGACACAATACTCCAAATGTGGCCTCACCAGTGCCAAATAGAAGGGAATAATCATATCCCTCCATCTGCTGGCAATGCTCCTACTAATGCAGCTCAATATGCTGTTAGCCTTCTTGGCAACAAGGGCACACTGCTGACTCATATCCAGCTTCTTATCTACTGTAATCCCCAGGTCCTTTTCTGCAGAACTGCTGCTTAGCCAGTCGATCCACAGCTTGTAGCAGTGCATAGGATTCTTCCATCCTAAGTGCAAGACTCCACACTTGTCCTTGTTGAACCTCATCAGATTTTTTTGGCCCAATCCTTCAATTTGTCTAGGTCACTCTGGACCGTATCCCTGCCTATCTAGCATATCTATCTCTCCCCCCAGCTTAATGTCATCCACAAACTTGCTGAGGGTGGAATCCATCCTATCATCCAGATCATTAATGAAGATGTTAAACAAAACCAGCCCCAAGACCAGCCCCTGGGGCACTCAGCTTGATACTGGCTGCCAGCTAGACATTGAGCCATTGATCACAACCCACTGAGCCTGACAATCTAGTCATCTTTCTATCCACCTTACAGTCTATTCATCCAGATCCATACTTCTTTAATTTGCTGGCAAGAATACTCTGGGAGACCATATCAAAAGCTTTGCTAAAGTCAAGGAATAACATGTCCACTGCTTTCCCCTCATCCACAGAGCCAGTTATTTCATCACAGAAGGCAATTAGGTTAGTCAGGCATGACTTGCTCTTGGTGAATCAATGCTGACTGTTCCTGATCACATTCCCCTCTTCTAAGTGCTTCAAAATGGATTCCTTGAGAACCTGCTCCATGATTTTTCCAGGGACTGAGGTGAGGCTGACTGGTGTGTAGCTCCCCAGATTTTCCTTCTTCCCTTTTTTAAAGATGGGCACTATATTTGTCTTTTCCCAATCATCCGGGATCTCCCCCAATCACCATGAGTTTTCAAAGATAATGGCCAATGGCTCTGCAATCACATCTGTCAACTCCCTCAGCACCCTTGGATGCATTAGATACGAGCCCATGGTCTTGTGCATGTCCAGCTTTTCTAAATAGTCCTTAACTTTTTCTCTCACAGCTGAGGGCTGCTCACCTCCTCCCCATACTTTATTGCCCAG
This sequence comes from Chelonoidis abingdonii, assembly GCF_003597395.2. Taxonomy (NCBI): domain Eukaryota; kingdom Metazoa; phylum Chordata; order Testudines; family Testudinidae; genus Chelonoidis; species Chelonoidis abingdonii. Next base: position 60,516,107 of record NC_133774.1, on the reverse strand, counting down.
TGCAGCAGTCTGAGAGCTGACCTTGTCTCTGAAGACCCAGGCAAAAAAAGCATTGAGTACTTCAGCTTTTTTAATATCATCTGTCACAAGGTTGCCTCCCCCATTCAGTAAGGGCCCTACACCTTCCTTGACCACCTTGTTGCTAACATACCCTTTACATCCCTTGCTAGCTGCAACTTCAATTGAACTTTGACTTTCCTGATTACACCCTGCATGCTCGAGCAATATTTTTATACTCCTTGCTAGTCATCTGTCCAAGTTTCAACTTCTTGTAAGCTTCATTTTTGTGTTTAAGTTCACCAAAGATTGGCTCCTGTTAAGCCAAGCTGGTCGCCTCCTATGTTTGCTATTCTTTCTGCACATCAGGATGGTTTGTTTCTACGCCCTCAATAAGGCTTCTTTAAAATACAGCCAGCTCTCCTCGATTTCTTTCCCCCTCATATTAGTCTACTAGGGGGTTCTGCCCATCAGTTCTTTGAGGGAGTCAAATTCTGCTTTTCTGAAGTCTAGGATCCATATTCTATTGCTGTCCTTTCTTCTTTTTGTCAGGATCTTGAACTTGGCCATCTTATGGTCACAGATACCCAGGTTGCCACCCACTTCTGCTTCCCCTACCAATTCTGCCCTGTTCGTGAGCAGAAGGTCAAGAGGACCACAGCCCCTAGTTAGTTCGTCCAGTATTTGCATCAGGAAGTTGTCCTCAGCACTCTCCAAAAACTTCCTGGATTATCTGTGCACTGCTGTATTGCTCTCCCAGCAGATGTCAGGGTGATTGAAGCCTCCCATGAGAATCAGGACCTGTGATCTGGAAACTTCTGTTGTCCAAAGAAAGCCTCATCTACCTACACTGATGTAAAACTGGTATAATGAGAAGAGAATCAGGCTCGCAAATTCCTAGTGTGCTCAACACTTCTCTGGGTTTGGTGCCATAAAATAAGTATGTCCAAGAAAAATGATTTTATTAAAAATGTGCCTTATATGTGCCAACTAATTCTTTGCTGAGTCAGCCAGTCAGGCACGGAGCCTAATTCCATACCTATTTTGATAGTGCTGTGATTGCACTCACAGAATTGTGAATGCCCTTTCACACATACCCATTCTGTGTGACTTTTCCTGAGACATGACAACAATGCTAATCTCAGTCTGGAAACTCCTGGAAAAGCACTGTTTCCAAGTCTGCAGTACATTTTCAAGAGAAAGTTTGCACTGAGTTTCCTACAGGGCAACTTGCTAAGGTTTCCCAGTCCCCTGCTTCTTTTGTGATTTGTGGTGCATGATCAAGTATTTCCAGAGATTCTGATGCCTTTTATATATCAAATTAATCTTGAGAAAGTGACACATTAAACAGAAAATATATAAACCAGTAGCATACTGAATCAGAACTGCCTCTGTTTCTACATATAGGCTGAAGGAAAATAACAGTGATAGATGAAACTCAAAAGGTTCATACCTATACCTAGAAATTTCATAGTTCTGTAAGAAGAGAACCTAAATCTTTCTGGGTCAGAAGTGTTCTGAGAACATGTTCTATCATGAGATTTCAAGAATATCCATATGTCAGATGAATCAGAAATAAAACAAAAAGAGCTTAACTCATACTAGATCAATATGTCTATTTCCAGACTTGATCAAAAATCCAGAAATTCAGAGGCTTGCAAAAATAAAAATTTAGCAGCAGCAAAAATAAAAATAAATAAATAAATAAATAAAAACAAAGCAAAACTTCTTTTTACTTCCAAAAATATTTTTTTGGTAAAAAGCTCTGAACAATTTGAGGGCAAAAGTTCAGCTCAATTCTTATATTATTTGATGTAGTTTATTCTTCCCCTGAATACAGCTATTTTTTCAATTTAAAAGAGTGTTGAAACATTCAGGTATCAAAAAAAAGCCAGCCAAATTAACTTTTTTGTTCATAAGTTTCTTTGGGAGATCAGATGGCTTGCGTGCAACTGGCAATGAACAACTAAGCTTTCCATGCCTAGACCTAATCTTGTTTAGTTGCCAGAAGATAGTATTTTTTTTATGATACCAATAGGAATGAGCATGCTCATTGGCACTCACAGGCCTTGCCTTTATCTACATACAAACACTGAACAAATCTAATTAAACTGGTTTAAAAATTGATTTATTTAAATCCATGCACCCCATTGTGTACACACTCTTAAAACAGTCTAAGAGTACTTCATATCAATTTAGCTTAAGCAGTTTCCTTTATTGGCTTAGCTAAATTGATATCAGGTACTCCAAAACTGGGGACTTGGACCAACGTAACTAATTGGTTATTGGTTTAAACTGCTGCAACTTTTGTGAGAAGATATGTGCTCATATGCTTTATCTTCACTGCTTAGAAAAGGTGATGGGGGCTTTTTTTCATTTGTAGTAATGTAACAAATGTGTGATAGTTCTCTGACTGTAATAACCTAGTGGAAATAAGCTTCCTGTTCTTTTTACTGCAAGGTAGCGAGAATAACACATCCCTGTGGTTGACATCACCTTGTTCACCGGGAGTAAAACTACAGTGACATGCCTCCACTAGGATTTTGCAGCAGGCTATGTAATGTGCATTAGTTATCCCACAGTAAAAAGCTTTTTTTTAGCAATGAAGACAAAGCCAAAGAGGTTAAGGACTGAGGTGCCAATTCAGTATTAAGAGTCACATTTACTTCAGTGGATTTAAGCATGTCCTTAAGTGCTTTGCTGAATTAGGCCCTGAATGGGCACAGAGCTTAATCCTACTGTATTGATTTAAATGAGAGCTTTGCCATTTATTAAAACAGAGCAGGTCTGGACTTATAAAGAAATCAACTTCGAGGTGAACCTTCCTCAAGTCTTCTGCACATTGGTGGGACAGTATAGGGCATATTCAACTGCTACTGTACTTATTTCCATTGTGTATAAACTAATAAACACAATTTCCAGTGTGGTTTTTATAAGCATTAGATTCACTTTACAGAGTCTAAACTTTTTGTAAATTAAAAGTGGCCTTTCCTCAAAATTAGGTTCAGATTTATCTTGAACACAGAATAAAAATGGGTTACTGATCTTACAGTATGGTGGTCCCAAGGAAGCTTTAGAGGGCTATGATGGTATAGATGCATTCTATACACTCTATAGGCTTTTAAGGGGACAATTCTTTTATCAAGAATACAACATAATATAGGTTTCCTTTCAAATGTTTTTCTAAAATGAGAGAAATGATAGGCTTAAATTACAGGGGTGAGGGGAAGGTTTTAGAAACTCAACATGGATTTATGAACCCTCAAAAACAGTGTGCAGGGTCTATAAAATCTTGAAATCAACAAGATTCACTCATCCCTAGATCTTGCTTCTAGGGCATTCCCAGTGAAGCCATGGGGGTGAGAGCCGAGCACCAGAAAGAAACTGTATCTTGCTACTAATTAACCTGTAAAATGTTTGTAGAGTGATTTTGACATTAAAAAAATATGTTCATTATTTCTGAAAGGAAGACATATGCAAGTAGAAGTATCTAAAGAATAATCATTATTTTGAAAGCTGCACAATATAAATTATTCAATTTAATTTTGAAACATTCATGCAACTGTGTCACCAGACACTGCTTTTCACAGCAATGGAAATGCTAGCATTGAATTTAGGAATGGAAGGGGAGAAAAACAAAACAAAACCCAGACAACTTTTAGATCACCTAGTTCATCATTCTGCCAATTCTGGATTGTTCCCTACAGCATCTATTTTCGAGTGCTTTGTTACTTTTCAAATTAAACACAGAAACAATGCATGTAAAAATATGAAATTAACATTCATTTGGCAGCACAGCAAATTAGTTTTATGTGTGAACTTCTCAATTAGCCCTCTAAAGCTTCCTTGTATGGCTCAATGAATATTTAATTATCTTACAAAATGTGAGACAGCTTCAATAAGAGAGATTGAGAGAGACCCACCCCGGAAATTAAGGCACTCTCCTGAGAGGTGGGAAACCAGGTTTCACATCCCTGCTCCAAATCTTGTGGAGAGAGTATTTGAACCTATATCTCCCAAATCATGGATGAGTGCTCTAACCACTGAGTTTAAGGTTATCAGAGGGAACAATGGCATCGTCACTATACCTAACCTGAAAGAGAAAGGCACCTAACTTTATGAAAGGCTTCACAGCTGTGAATTACAGCTTTGTCCCTTCATCTGACCTGGACAAAGGCACCTAACTCCTTTCAAGGGGTAGGACTTAGGCTATACATTTCTCTTGGGCATTTCCTATTGGCTAGCTTAGACAGGCCCCCACTGAGCACCCTGGCTTCTATGAAACCCATTCTTAGGTGCCTACCTCTGCACATACAATGTATAGGCATCTAACTCAGTGCTGAGGATTCAACTAGGTGGCAGAGCTCCTGAAGTTAGGTATTGCAATTAGGGTGATCAGACAGCAAGCATGAAAAATCGGGACGAGGTGAGTGGTAATAGGCATCTCTATAAGACAAAGCCCCAAATATTGAGACTATCCCTATAAAATTGGGACATCTAGTCATCCTAGTTGCAATGCTGAGCCTAAATCCTCCTGGTGGATCTAGCCCAACATGTCTTACAAACATTCAAAATTGGCCCTATTCAACATCTATTGAAATCAATGGGAGCCTTTCTATTGACTTCCTTCTACTGGTCCTGTTCCAATTCGCTTTGAAAGGTGGTAATATGAAGGACAAAACAATGAAATACTTGACCCCAAGGATATACAATGTGCCTGTGAAAGAAACAGTAAGAGAACCCAGAAATCCTGATTTTTGGCCACTTTTCATTTAATGCAGGCTTTGGTGAATGTTTGCATGCATCTTCTATATGCCCAAAATGCATGTTGTTCCTCTACCTGTTGGACTGGAGACCGATGTGAAATTAAACAAATTATTCCACTTCTTGGGAATCTGCTCATACTGCGTACTAGAGATCACTCTTCTTAGATTGCAATTTTTTATTATAATTGACAAGAAATGCTGGAAAGATTTCTTTCCCCCTTACTATATTTTCCTTTGTATATAGCAAGGCCTGGTCAAAAATACCTCTATATCCAAAAACGTCAGATTAGATTGTATAGTTTTTAATTTTATCATATATTCTTTAAAATGCTGTGTCTTATCTGAAGCCTTTCTGTTGCTAATTGTTAAGATTAAAATAGCAATCATTTTCTGAAATATCACTGTTCTTTTCACTCCTAAAACCAGAAAGTAAACATCCAATTCATTTTTAAATACTGCACTTAACAAACAAGTGGGTATGCCAGGTCTTAGCCACATTATGTCCATTGTGATACCAAGAGAGAGCAGAGCAGGACAATTTACCAAGGCTATAATTAATGCCATTTTATGGTCTGGTCCCCAAATGGTCCAATGTATGGTCATTACCTATTGCCAAATCCAGATTCTTCCTTTGTCAAGACTTCTCTCAAATAGCAACGCAACAGTTTAGCTAAGATTAGCAAGTCATTGCAACCAGTTTCACAAGTTTCAGTGTCCTTAATTATCTTTGACTACATTGCGTATTAACGGCTCTCAGTACCTAGCAGGACTGATCCATAATTCCATATACTTGTTTAAGCCTGTCCTCAATTAATTTTGTTTAAGGGGTTACTATGGCGGCATCAGAGCCCTTTGATTTGAGGGTATTGCAATACACTGTAGTCCAGTAATGTGTGTAGTGTTCATCCTCCTTCAATTTTCTTACACCAGGTACTGGTCTCTGATTGGCCTCAGGATCAAAGAGCTGCAAGTGGCAGCTACCTTCATCCCTTCCTGCTCAGCTGCACAAAGTCTACTTGAGTCTGGGCAATGGCCCCTGTCTCGAGTAGATTAATTTCTAGAGGCCCAACCCTGTAAGGCTTACCCAGCAGTGATTATGTAAAGAGTCATTCACCTGACCACTCATGTGAGTAAAAGTCAGACTTGCGTGCAAAGTGTTTGAAGGATCCAGTCCTATGTTAAATAAGTCATGACAAAATACAGGGTTATAGGACAACAGAAAAAAGGATGGAAATGGGAGGGAAATTTACACATCATAAAGTTACTTGTTTTCTCCTGGTTTGTATCATGTTAGTTCCTTTAAATTTTTTAGGTCAGTATTTAAGTTTGCCTAGGGGTGGCTGTCAGGTTTGAGGAGACAATCGAAAGATGTAGGTTTGGAGGTGTTCTGAAGTATTAGAAAAGGGTTTATGAATCATCTCCAAAATAACAGCCTAAGCAGCATATTCTTCTCCTCAACGTCATTGTTTTTATGTATTACACTGAACATTTGAAAGCTTCTGTACCCGCCTCATGCAAGAAATATATTCAGGAACCCATAAGGGGAGGATCTTTCCATAGCCTCAACAGAACAAATACTTCTACTCCAGTTAAATATTCTACACAGTTTTGGTCTCAGAGATTAATATGCAATAACCTCTGCCAGACAACTGGCAACAAATAGCTAAAGAAAATTTTTAACACCTGAGGAAGCTAAAATCTCAGACATAAATAAGGCAGGATTTGTTAATGTTTCCGTTCCTGTTATATAACACAAAGTAAAATTCTGCTGAGTTTTAGATGTAGCACATTTTTCTTTCTTAAATTGTGTTAGTTCTCCTTCCCTCTCTCCAACAGCACCAAATTGGGACAACTCATCCTTCCAGTGGGAAAGGGCTGGACACAGCTCACTCTAGAGCCCATTAAATACTGGGTTATAGCAACTGCAAAGATGTCCTTCTCCCAGAGCCTGACCACATCACTTCCTGTGTGCTTCCAGCCCCTATGGCCTCAGAAATTGGGACTGAACTCTCTTCCTCCATATGAGACCTTGTTGCAGTGTCAGTGTCAATAGACAACTTTACTGTTAACACTCCAGGACACAGTTCCTTCAAATTTCCACTGGTACAAGCACAGAATCAGGCCCTAAATCTTTAGAGATTCATTTGTCCTTTGTTACATGTAGTCATGTTGCATTTTGCGTTGCTTTTTAGCACTGTGAAATTCTGACTGCCAGATGGTACCAAAGGGGAACTTTGTCACTGGCAGGTGGCTGTGCCTTGATGTCATGTTACCTATTTTTGTCTAGAAAAAAATCCCTCCTGATTTTTCAGTCTCATATCATATGTGAGCAAAAAAGATAATCTTCCCAAGAGTATTTCTCCTATAGGTGCAGAACATATGCCTAAGAAATGGGTTCATTTCAGTGGGTGCTGATGTTGATGGGCCATCATAGCCTAATGTCTAAACAGGAGAAATTAGGGGGAAAAAATTCTTTTTAAACTCAGAATAACTAATTGTAAAACTTGGCAGGCAGCCAACCATTTGAAAGTGAAGAAAACATCTTGATTTAACATCTGAGCAGGGATAGGGTTGGTGTGGTTTTTTTGTAATCTGTAAACAATTGGACCATATGTAGTGTGATAGGAAACATGAAGGCTGTGATAGAATATCATTTAAGAAACCTGGTGTTTAATTGCTGCAGTTGATTAGCTGGATAGAAAAGGCTTTTCATGTTGGCTTATAACCTCTGTTTTAAAGATATACAGAGTAGGTCTTACTCCGTTTGTGAGAGATGCAGAAAAGTCAATGGTTGCAAAATTATTCTGAAGTTATCATTTAGAGCATACATGCTTTAAATATACAGGTAATCACGGTTTTTAGAAAAGGGACTAGTTCTCATAAGAAGACAAAAATTTACCATCTGGTCCTCAGAAACTCCCCAGACTCCTCACCTTCTTAGTTCAGTGTCTCTCTTCTATTCCCTCAGATCAACTGCAGGCTTAGTCTCTTCCCATTGCTACTCTCTTGAGTTCAGTCTCCTTCCCCAGTTATCCCCAAACCTGTTCATTGATCAAGACATACAGGTGAGCGACTGACCCAGGAATGGATTTAAGCACCAAGCCACGCCAGCAACTTCACAATGGAGAGGGGCACGATCCGCTCAACCCCTCTCACAGACCAGGCATTTAATCCAGTTACAGACATCTCACAATATAACCAATAACTCAGAATAGACCCTCTTCAGCCTAACACTATGACTCAGCTAACGTCTAAATCTTGTCACTTTTCTCCCTGCATGGCAGGCCAGTAGGGGAATCTCAGCCTGCAAAGGCTTTAGATCTCCCCTTCTTCTTATACCAAAAGGTCCACCAAATTCAGGGTCTCATTTACCTCCGGAAGTTGGCCCTCTTAGCTTTTATCTACCCTGGACCCCAGTCACAAGTAGTAACAAGTGAAACTTTCCTATATACCCTCCTAATATTAGAATTCCTCTTGACCTACACTGTGCCTCCATAATGCTGTGAGAAAGGCGAAAAACCCTCCAAGACCCCTGCCAATATATCCCAACAGGAAATATTCCTTCCTGATCTGCAAAACAGGCAATTGCTCAGATCCACAGTACCCTGGAAATGCAACTCAGTACCAGTATACCTCAACTATAGGGAGGGAAGATGGGGCAGCCATCATTGTAAAATAGCCACGTCATCACAGGTTAGCCTCAACATTCACAAGGACAAGACCAAGATCCTTAGGATTAATTCCATCAGCAACGACCCAGTCACACTGAATGGAAGCCCCCTGGAAGAAGTGCAGTCCTTCACCTACCTAGGTATCATCATCGACCAGCACGGTGGCACAGACGCAGACATCAAAGTAAGGATTGGTAAGGCAAGAGCAGCCTTCTTACAGCTCAAGAACATCTGGAGCTTCAGAGAGCTGTCTTTGGAAATAAAAATTAGACTGTTCAACTCCAATGTGAAATCAGTCCTACTGTTTGGAGCTGAAACCTGGAGATCCAGACCTTCATTAATAGCTGCCTCAGAAGGATTCTCCAGATCCGCTGGCCAGACACCATCCACCTCTTGGAGAGGACCCATCAACTCCCAGCAGAGGAAGAAATCAGAAGGAGAAGGTGGGGATGGATAGGACATACGCTACACAAGCAGCCAACTAACATCACCAGACAGGCACTGTGGTGGAACCCCCAAGGTAAGTGGAAAAGAGCCGTCCAAGAAACACCTGGCGATGCGACCTTCAGGCTGATAGCAAAAAAATGGGCTATACCTGGAACTAGTTAGAGTGAATGGCCCAGGATAGAGGACTCTGGAGATCTGTGGTTGGCGGCCCATACCCCGATTGGGGTGACAGGCATGAGTGAGTGAGTGAGTGAGTATGGGGGGTCTTTAAATTGAAAGAAGCAGGGGCATTAGAGAAAACCAAATTCCTTAATCTTTCCCCCACCCCACAGCCACACTTAGTGTGCACTTTGAAACACAGGGCTAGGCTCCAGAATCTCTGGGCACAAGCTTTCTCTTCTCCCTTTTAGGGGCTAGGCATCCTTCTGATGGTCTGACCAAACTTCATCCCCATCCCCACCTCCCTGCTGAGATAGGGAGGAACATTCTCTTCTATCCCACTACTATAGATATTACTTGTCAAATCATCCTAGATCATGTTTATTCTGACTCTGTAGGACTCTCAGAGCCTGTATAACCTCAAAAGTGGGACTTTTTAGATAATATGCCCTATTCCATGCCCCAAAAGGGAAAAGCATATATCACTACTTTATTTAATTTAAACATTTGGTACTGCATGCACATGCCTTCCCCACTCAACACTATAGGGTGTGAGGAAGAAGGTACAGGGCCTAGCTATGCCAGACGTATATCTGCTTCCCCATGTCAGGAGAATCCCCAGCAGGGGACATGTAGATAGTTTCTGTTTGTTTTGTGAGAGCTGAACAGTGCACAGGGTGTAGAATCTACCCCCAAAGTATTGATTGTGGCCTCTTGACTGTTTGAAATAATATGTTAGGCCCTCAGGCTGTAAAGGTTGGACACCAGCATTCCAAAGGTTTTACTTGTCTTGCTTTTGCTGAGCCAACCTCCATTTCCATGGAAATAGAAGAAAGACAGCTGGCAGCCAGCAAGTGGGAGTTAGAAGAACTCACCCTCATGCCAATTTCAACTGAGTGCTACCATCTGAGACCTGTGCTGGATGTTAAAAGGCACCTAGAATTTTTGAAGCAAAATGAGTCCTAACATCTTCAGCATTTTAAGTTTGAATCCAAGCACAAGGCTTGGAGCTCTCTTTGACTTGCCCTTACTAAACCTTCCTGTAAAATATATATTCTAGCCTTAAAATATGTTAGTAAAGGATTTCTAGCAAGAGATCTGTGGGGTAGACCTGTGAGTACAGACGACTAAAGGATAGGAACTCCTGATCCTGAATTCTAACCCTACTTCTGGCACTGACTCCCTATTGGGCACTGGGCAAGTCATTTAACTAGAACTGGTCCAAATTTTTCTGAAAGGGCCATTTTCCAGAAACTTGTATGAAAAATTTACGTTGTTGACATTTTGTTTTTCGTGAAAGGATTTAGTGCCTTTTTATTTTTTTTCTAAGATTTTAAAGTGAAAACATTATCAAAACAGTTATTGAAATGTTTCATTAACTGAAATGTTGGGTAAATGAAACGTTTTGATAATATTTTAATATTTTTCATTTGAAGGTTTTTTTTAAATTTGTTTAAGGAATTTGGGGGGAAATCATGATAAAAAAAGAAATAAAGAAATAGGTCTGTTCTGAACTCTTTAAAAAGTCACCTTTTTCATTTTGAAGAAAATAGTTTTCTTTCAGTCTCAGTTTCCCCAGCTCAATAGTAGTGATAACAACCATCAGTGGAGATCAAATTGATCTAGTTCTCTCCACCCGGAGCTACAGAGGTGTGTTCTTCAGCAATATTTAGGGACTTTATCTTATTGCATCCATTATACACCTCCCTTACAGATGGACCTGAAGTACATAATATTCACTGGGGATTAAAATCAGTTAGATGGACTGCAGTTTTTGCAGTACTAATTTGGCTCCATTTTGAAGAGGGAAAGAATGAAGCAAATCATTATTATTAGTGTGCCACTATCGTCTATCTTTGAGCATCATTAATACCGGTAATTCCAGCCCAGATGTGGAAATACCATTTCTTAAATATTAAAATGCCTCTAGAGATAGCACAAATGGCTTTCTGTGGACCACTGAAAATACTGACCTATCTTACCTTCCTTCTGCGGTGGAATAGTGGATTAAAAAAAAAAAAAAGATACTAGAGAATTTTGAACATCTGATCTTAACTCTTAAATTAGCCATATGTTGAGCCTCAGATTGACAGTATTCATTAACATGAATGTAAAGTTTTAATATTTAAAATCTGCATTTTATTAATATTTAATCCAGGGTCATAGGTAATGTCCATGGGTATGAGATAGAAAGGGAAGACGGAGATAGCACAGGAATCCAATTCAATTACTTTTCTTCCTAATTGCAAATGACTCCGAAGATTGAGGCAGTGTTCTTCCTGTATGACCTCTAGTGCATATTCGAGGCTTCATTAAACAATACCTTTTGTTCCTGTCAGTTATAAGCAAATTCTCTCCCACCCCTATTCCTCTGGCTTCTGTTTGTGATTCAGTGACAATTTTGGTAAGACCAGTAAATCGAGACGTCTGAGTATAATCCATATGGGAATCGAAATGTGATTGTTTCTTAAGTGTTCTCATCTTCAAGCAATCTAGATCAGCTCTTATTGTCCATTGCAACATACATTTACTTAAGTATTATGTGACACAAATAAATCAGTATATTATTTGTTCTATTCAAGTATATCCATTTTCATATGCATGGCATTAATATCGATCTAAAACTAAAATACTATGTCATTCATCCCCCTGCACTCTACGCTTAATACAGGAAACATCCACTCATGCCAAGTTTTAGATTAAAAGAACAGTAAGAGAGTTCAAGAGATCAAGCTACTACTACAAGAAATATCAAATGATATTGTTTATTTCCACATAACCACATATTTGTGCTGTACAATTCTGTCTAGAATATATAGGTTAATGTACAGAGCAGCAGTAAAACAATAATGGAAATTCAGGGAGAGCTGTAGGGTGCAACTATTTTTACATTTAGGTGGATTACAGTGTAGTCCCTGACATAATACAGAGTTGGTCATAAGTAGAAACAAATTAATTTTATTTTCCTCTAGTATCAATATGCATTGCATAAGATCTAATAATGTGAACAGTTTTCACATACAGTAAATATTGAGTCTTTGACTAGACAAACAAGTACAGAGGAAGGGGAAATGATAGGAAAAAGTGGCTTCAAACCACTTTTGCAGCTTCCTGCTCCTGGGGCTTCAAGTACTGTTCTGGCAGCTGGGATGCATGATGTTTGCTCACACCAGTGTTAGAATAAATGCTCTTTGGGGTGGAAGATGTATGATCACATCCCCTTTATGGACGCCGGTGGAGTGCACAGGGCTTCCTCAGAATGCTTCCGTAAGTGGTTTGCTTCTCTTTGTTTCTGCCAATAGGCCCAAATCCTGGATATCAGCACATAGCCTAAGTGCAATGGCAATCTCTCTGAGGTCCAACAAGGGAATGAATCCTGTGGGCAGGCCATGAAATGACTATGGGGCTACTCCACTACTGCTGCAGCCCTTACATCCCTTCTCTCTATGGCGAAAAAAGTCATTGGATCCAGAAGGTGGAGGGTCCTGACACCTCTTTTCTCAGCCTGCCTCCACCACGCTCTCCCAAAACATGACATAGGCTTCCCCTGGCCAGGGAGAAACTGGAGCCTCCTAGCTCACTGGTGAGCTTTCCCCTTCTTCTGAGCTTCTCCTGTCTCCCCAGCTTCCAGACTTTGACTTTCACTTGCAGTCCCAGATTTTCCTCCTTGCAGACTAATTGAAGTATTTCCATACTTTCAAACGTTTGAGTTTCAAGTTGAACCTTAACACAGAATTTGCTGGGTTTCTAATTGTTGTTTTACCACACTATATGAATATGTTTTTTTTGCTTTTTACTCCAATATGCACTCTAAGCTTTAACTGCCTCTTAACCAAGCCCATTTTCGGGGTGGACTTTCATGATTAGTTTTAGAGGTATTTAAGGAAATCATAAGGTTTACCTAAAAGATCACACGTTAAAGAGGGACCCTGACATACCAGAATGACAATGTACAATGCACTGATTTCCGTTATAGCAATCCAAGCTAGCGATGGCAGGTCTAGTAGCTGGATATTGTATTTGAAAACAGTGTGTAGCAGACTAGAGAGGCAAGCAAGCAACAAAGCATGTTGGCCTGCAAAGTATAAACAATAGAATATTTGGTTCAAGGTTATAGAGTTAGCACAGCTCTTCTGCCAGTGTTATTCATGCACAGTTCTTTTATCCATATTATCCACTACAGTGAGTGGCACTCTTAATGAATATCAAAGAATGGAAAGTACTGAGCATTGTATGTACATGATAAGATACAGTATATAAATGAATTGAGATCCATTTAAAAGGATATAGGTAATGGCTCCCATTCTTTCATTAAGATCATCATTTTTTCATTTGCAAGGAATTTGCATCTGCAGTATAAGGGTTTCAGTGTGAAGTTTCCAGCCCCAGTATTTGCAAGCATTGTTTTTTATTGTATATCAGCTGAATGCCACAGATGTGACTGTTTTGGCTTATTTGCAGAGCTGCATTCTTTTAAAAGCTGTATGTTAATATGTTGTGACACTGCTTTTCCTTATTAAATTTTTCCAGCTGACACTCTCCATGGAGAAGTATCATATTTGACCGTATCAATCATGTTTCTCTTTATGACATCCCTCAATGTAAGTGAATCCAAACGGGTTACCCTGTAACACGGCTGCTGAGAGAGCATTTGGAAAACAAATGTGGACCAGATTCTTCCTTCATCCACACTTAGGTAATAAGAAGCTTGATCCAAAGTCCACTAACACCAGTTGAAAAGATTTCAGTTAGCTTCAATGGACTTTGGATCAGACCCTAAATCACGAGTAACTCCATTAAAATAATTGTTAACTGTTGCAAATTAGGCTACTCTTAGTAAGAGGACAATCAGGCTCATTGTACTCTTCTCAAAACTATGGGTAAAATTTTCAATGAAATCTAAGTGATTTTGGAGCCTATGTCCTATTTTCAAAAGTGATTTAGGCACTTAGAATAATAGAATCATAGAACCATAGGGTTAGAAGGGTCATCTAGTAAAACCACAAGGGTCATCTAGTAAAACCACTTGCCAAGATGCAGGATTTGTTGGGTCTAAACCAGGGGTCTCAAAATCAAATAACTACAAAGGTCACATGATATCTAGTGCATTGGCCCGAGGGCTGCATCACTGACACCCCTACCCTCACTGCCCTGGCTCTGCCCCCACTCCACCCCTTCCATGAGGCCCCATTCCTGCTCCATCTCTTCCCACACCTTCCCTGCCTCTTTCCACCCCCTTCCCCAAAGTCCCCACCCCAAAACTGCCCCTTCCCTGTCACCATGGGGTGCAGCAGGTGTGCAGGGTGCAGCAGGGGGCTCAGGGCGGGAAGTTGGTGTGTGGGGTGCAAGAGGGGTGAAGAGTGTGACAAGGGGTTGGGGTTCAGGGTGCAGCAGGTGGCTCAAGGCAGGGAGTGCAGGGTATGGCAGGGGGCTCAGGGCAGGGAGTTGGGGTGCAGGAGGGGTGTGGGGTGCAGCAGGGGGCTCAGGGCAGGGAGTTGGGTGCAGGGGGGTATGGGGTGCAGCAGGTGGGTCAGGGCAGGGAGTGCAGGGTATGACAGGGGGCTCAGGGCAGGGAGTTGGGGTGCAGGAAGGGTGTGGGGTGCAGCAGGGGGCTCAGGGCAGGGAGTTGGGTGCAGGAGGGTATGGGGTGCAGCAGGGGGTTCAGGACAGGGAGTTGGGTGCAGGAGGGGTGAGAGCTCTGGCCCGGCACTGCATGCCTAGAGTGGCTACAGGGTGGCAGCGGAGCACACTGGGGCCAGGGCAAGGTCCTGGCCCCAAGCCGTGCAGATCCAGGAAGCAGCCGGAACCATCACCCCTGGGGGAGCAGTGGTGGGCACAGGGATCTGCTGCTGCTCCTCCAGGTACCTCCTACGAAGCTCCCATTGGCCGCGGTTCCCTGTTCCCAGCCAATAGGAGCTGCGGGGGGCGATACCTTGAAGAGAGGCAATGCAGGAGCCCTCTGCCTCCTCCCCTCTCCCCTCCAGCCCAAAGGGATGTGCTGCCAGCTGCTTAAGAGAGTGGTGTGGGGCTCACGGATCCACAGGGGGCAATCCTGCAGGCAGAATTCGGCCCGCAGGCTGTAGTTTGCTCTCCCCTGGTCTGGAGATAGGTGTGGGAGTGGGGGAGCTTCGTGGGCCTTATAGAAGAGCCCCATGGGGTGCGTGCGACCCATGGGCCGCGTATTTGAGACCCCTGGTCTAAATCATCCAAGACAGATGGCTATGTAACCTCTTTTTGAAAACCTCCAGTGAATGAGCTTCCATGACTTCCCTAGGCACTTTGTTCCATTGCTCTACTGTTGTTTAGATAGGAAGTTTTTCCTGAGATTTAATCTAAAAATGCTATGCTGTAATTTGAACCCATAGCCCCTTGTCCTGCCCTCTGTTCACTTAGGAGTTTAAGTCTCAAGCCTCAGGATACATCTTCACTGCAGAGTTAACCCAGCCTAATCCCCTCTACTGACTGTCCACATGCAAAAACATTTTCCCTGGGTTTATATGTGCTTTGAACCTGAGCTTGTTTGCATGGCTGGGGGTATAGGTTACAGCTCAGGTTTCACTTTAACACAGGTACTAAATTTTCTATTTTGGACACAAGCTGAAACCCAGGTTACAGAACACAGGATCTGATAGTCCTCCATTGCCCTCTTTCTGTTTCTGGTTGCAGAAATGGGTGGTGCATTAATAGTGATGATAGCTGGAAAAAATCATGGTCCTGAGCTAGATTGACACCTTAGCACTCACTGGATTGACACCTTAGCACCCACTGGAATGGATGTCACAGACAGCAGTGAGGAGCATCCAAAGTTGGTAATGGTTTAGTTTACTATATTGGTGGCCTAAGTACGACAATGAGAATACATAATATTCAACACAGGAGCCCAGGAAGGACAAACAAGTTCTCCCACAATACACTGTAAAACAATTTATAGAGCACTACAGCTCAGTGCAGGGCTAAGAACCATAGGATGCCCTTAGAAATCTTAGCACCTAACCCAGGTTATGGCAGCACCCATGTCCACATAGCTACATACACATGATTCAAATGTAACTTAGTACTATAGATGCTTGCATCTGGGGTTTGGCTAACTTAGGTTCCCATACCCTGGTAAACTCTGCAGTGAAGTCATACCCTTAGACTCCTAAGGGCATGCTTCACTGCAGTTACCTTGAGTTGCAGCTCAAGTCTTACCCCAAACTCAAATCCTGTCCACACAAAACCACCATTAACTCTAGTGTGGTGGTGCTTTTAACTCAAGTTGGCTGGCCCTTCAAGAGGTATAGGTTACAGCTCATCAGCTTACTAACACAACCCTTATATGTAGCTTTCATGTTTTTCCACAGTATGACTGCCCTCACTTTAGTTAGGCTCTAACTCGAGGGGATGTAACTCGAGTGTAGGTAACTCAAGTTAACACAGCAGTGAAAACATACCCTAAGTTATTTTTGAACTTTGACTTAGAAACTGAATATTGATATCACACCTTAAAACTCTGTGTAAAATAACATTACGAAAGCAACCAAAACAATAAAAAAGAGGAGAAAGCATGCATGTATGTAATGCTTGATTTACACCAATATTAGAGTGTATAGAAATTTTGCACTTTATGTGAATATTAATGAAGCATAAATATAACCTATTAAGGTATATTACTAAACTACGTAATCAGGCCAAGTTTTAAAGTTCACCTAGAGGACAAATTAGGTTGGCATCTAGTGTTATGCTCAGGTTAAATGTTTCAGCTTTCTGCGCATTCTACGGGTTTTTTAATGTAATTGAATTTATCCCAGCTCCCAGTACCAAAGGATTACATATTATTATTTGAAATAATCTTACTCTGCAGACAAGCAGTATGTTTTCCTTCAACCTATAAGATATAAACCCAAACATTAG
Organism: Chelonoidis abingdonii; assembly: GCF_003597395.2. NCBI lineage: Eukaryota > Metazoa > Chordata > Testudines > Testudinidae > Chelonoidis > Chelonoidis abingdonii. Next base: position 60,499,174 of record NC_133774.1, on the reverse strand, counting down.
CAGCATAGTAAATATGTATGCTTCAGAACAGGAAGAAATAGAAAATGAATACCAGCTAGAATATTTACAATATGAACTGTTTAAAGAAAAAATGTGTTTGATCTTTGGCAAGTTCCATGACTTTGAACTGACACTAGACAAATGATTATGGAGAGAAGATTCATGAATAGCTACTCCTCCACTTGTGGGCTCTTACATTTGACTGTATAGCCAGCATTCCTGCCTGTGTAAGATATTTGCTCCCACATATGTTACTAAGGTCACTTGTTTTTGGTACATTGAGACAGAAAGAAAAAAGGTCTTTCAGAAATGTAGCCTCAATTAATTTAAAACACATAGTAATAACCTCTAAAAGAACAGCATTTTAACCAATGAGTTCATTAAACATTTTCACAAATACATAACCATTATTTTGCTTAGTCAGATGTTTTCTCAAAGGAGAGTTCATTCATTTTAACTGCTTAAAATACATGATGAATGAAGTATCAGAGGGGTAGCCGTGTTAGTCTGGATCTGTAAAAGCAGCAGAGAATCCTGTGGCACCTTATAGACTAACAGACGTTTTGGAGCGTGAGCTTTGTGAGGCTTTCGTGGGTGAATACCTCACTTCGTTCAACGCCCGGGGTATCACCCTACGAAAAGCTCCACGCTTCTTAAAAAACGTTGTTAGTCTATATTAAGGTCCCACATGCGATTACGGCTCCAAAACGTCTGTTAGTCTATAAGGTGCCACAGGATTCTCTGCTGCTTTTACATGATGAATGAAGTAATTTGTTTTTTTATTTACATTTTACCACTGATAATATTTTATTAAAACTACTACCACAAAAGAGCAGAGTGTAGCTTTAATCAGTGTTTAGTTTCCAGGGCAAAGCTTGCTTTTACCTTTAAAGAAATGTTCGAGTTGTCTTCAGAAATGAAGGGAAATGAGCTACCCCAAAACTCTGATATATGGATGCTACCATAATTAGTTCTGGAAATTGCTGAGGGATCTATAATGTATAACTAAGCTCATAAAATAATTATATAGATGGTAAACTGTTACACTTAAGTATATTCACAAATACAGGTTATAGCCCTTGAATATTTAACAATGGCAGGTTTACTGGAACTGATTTCAGCAGAATCTACTCTGACATTCTAGTGATGAGCATAACAGCAAGGTGTATAAACAAATGAAAGAAATAATCACAAAACTAAAGGAAAATCCTATTGCATGCAAGAGGAACATATACGGCTAATGGAGGCAGGTATTCCTGAGCTCTATGTACTATACCACTAGTTTGCTGTATGAGCTAGCACAAGCCACTTAACTTTTCTGTGCATCCATTTCCTTTCGGTAAAATAGGGATAGTAATACTTAGCCTTCCATGAAAAGAGCTTTGAGATCTTCACATAAGAAGGGCTTTATAGGCGCAAAGCAGTATTACCAGATTTTCCCAGGTTTCAAGACATTACTGTAGAACTGTTACTAGAAAACAGGGCCATCAGAATTCCTGGCTCAGTATAAAATAACCATGAGTATTCACAGTGTTGATAGTAGTAATTATGAAAGTGTGTCAGCACCATGACATCTCATTTTCTCACAGTCCATTGTTTACTTCTCTGTTTTCAGTGAAGGTGGCCTAAGGTAGGAAATGAGTCATATAGAAATATTTCACAACTTTTCACTGTTTTTAAATACCTCTAAAAGCCAATATTTAACATATTATGATATCAGTGTGCTACTTGGTCCAGTTCTGCAAGTTCTGAGTACCATCATTGACATGGCAAATTGAAGTATCTTAGCTCATCCAAGTAGCTTGTATAATTCAGGCCCTTATAAGGGCACAGTCATGATATTTTTCATAAATTTAAATCTTGCACATAACATTGTTCATAATAAATAGTGAGGGAGGCAAAATGGTTACAACAGACTAAGAACCTCTAATAAGAACTCTATGGCCTGAGTGGAAGCTTCCATTTCCCCAAACTTGTCTGCTACCCTATCCTGCACAGCTCATTTACTCAGGCTGGGTGAAATTCTTGAGTAAAGGGTTTACGTAAATAATGCACCACATAAGTCACACTAAGCTCCATTTTAAGGGCATATGGAGGCTTTGAGTGCTGGCCCACTGCATAGGGATGAATTGCACCTCATGTGCACAGGAACCAGGATTAAGCCCCTTGAAGTAATTAGAAAAACACACTATATTTAGGATTAATACAAGGAACAAAATGTCCCTCTCTCCAGGAACCAGCACATATCAGAGTTGTTCTATACGTTACAGAGCTTTATAGATTTCTAAAATATGTCTTTTTTCCCTGAGGAATTTACAGTCATAGTACCCTGAAAGTAGTCCTTATTCATGTAAATTGTTGCATTAACTGTGTGCAATTGAGACCTCATGTAACAAATGATAAAAACAAATAAGAGTGGGTGAGTGACAAGAGCTATCACCATATGTTGTATCGATACTTGAACTTGTTATACGTACATCTTGTTGCTTTTGCATTTAAAATAAAAAACAAAGAGACAACTTGATTACAAACTGAAGACACTGGCTGCGATTTTGTGCTGTGCCTCCAGAGGGAAAGAGGAGCAAAGGTAGCTTTATGGCATTGGCATTCAGGGCACCCCTATGAACAAATTAGAGCAGCCAGAGCCTCCTGCTTGTAGGCTGCTGCATGGTCCAGAGCTGCCTAAAATTCCCTATATTGGTTTTTGATGCTATGACCAACAAATTCTAGGCTGCTCTGGATTGTGGAACAGGCCATAGGCAGCCATCAGGTGTCTTCTGTAAATCTGAGCAGCACCTGCCTTCTCTAAGTCCTCCTGACCAATGCTCCACGCCCAGTACACCCTCTATGCCAGACCTTGCAGGGAGAGTCAGTGTATTATATTTTTTGTGGGTTGTAGTAATAGGTAAAAGGAGATAAAGAAGGATGAATGGGAATTACACATATGGACATCTAATGCCATCAAGGGACATCATAATTCCCCCTAACTGTTGCAGAATACATTTTTAGTTTTAGTGTTCAAAGCACTAATGTAAGATAATGCTGCTTTTCATACATTTCAAAAATATGTAAATTCCAAGTGATTGCATCTGTATTTGTTATGTCACTGTGAATCTGCAGCAAAAATTCCAGCAGATATATTTCATGGTGCCAAAGCCACCCACTGTCTATTTGTGCCTACAGGGTAAAGCATCTTTAAGTGTCAGTAAGGATTGGTCTATTTTGAATTAGCGTAAGTGATGGGTGAACCAGCTAAACTAACAAAAAAGCATCATGACTTCCATGACTGTTCCTCAAACTGAACCCAAACCCCAACCTTTCAAGGGAACTATTCAGTTTAGTGAAAGGCCTGCATTTTGCAGTTGGCACTTGTCTGTGTAATGAACAGAAGCAAACCTTAGAACAGAACTACACAAATTTAAGGAAGTTCCTAATCCAAACATGAATCCAGATTCAAATCCTGCAGCTGGTCGCTATTCTCTTTGGCTCTAAATCAATCCAAAATCTGGATGGGTTGAAATTGGAATGCTAATTTTGTACTTGGGTTTTCTCTAGTTTATATAAAGGGCTTAGACTACCCTTCTCCTCTTCAGAACATCTGCCAGTCCCTTGCCTCATTCAGTGTGTCCTCTCACCTCCATGACATATGTTGCCTTCCACTCTATCAGGTCTTAGCCTGCCCTCCCCTAGAATCTAGGTTCCCACACAACCCTTAGAGGTTTATGGCAGGGTCCAAATATTTTTCTCTACCACAAATATTGATGCTGTCTAAATCGCATGTACTCATTTATGTGAACAATGCAGGCTAGAGCGTATTAAGCAGCAGAACATGCCAGAGTTCATGAGAAAGATATAAACCCAGAACATCTGAGAGAGGTTTTGGACTCTGCAATGGATCTTCAAAAGCAGGGGAGCTTCTGTAAACACTCTGGGTTTGTCTACACTTACTGGGGAATTGACCTGAAGCATCTGATGCAATGGCAGTTGATTTAGCAGGTCTAGTGAACACCTGCTAAATCGACCCCAGATCACTCTCCTGTTGACTCCTGTACTCCACCTGAACGAGAAGTGCAAGGAGAGTCAAAGGGAGAGTGTCTCCCATCGACACAGCATAGTATGGACCCCGTGGTAAGTAGATCTAAGTATGTCGACTTCAGCTACATTACTCACTCAGTAGCTCAAGTTGTGTAACTTGGATCGATCTCCCCCTGTAGTGTAGACAAGTCTCCAATGCTACTCTTTTGTTTTGTAACATTACTGCTGAAATTCACCCATCTAGATGGCTTGTTGTTAGATCAACTGTTTTTCTCTGCACTAGGTCCAAATATTACCCATACTTTAATGGAATGGGAGTGCATTTCTGAACCTCCACCCATACTTTGTTATTTACATGAATAAAGTAAAAACCTGCTGCTGCTAACCCATTCTTTGTGCCTGTGTGCCATTTACTGCGTGTTCTGATAATCAAATAAAATGTTAATCAAACAAAGAGGAAGAGAAAAGATTGTAAAAGTTCATGAATAGCCAGCTGTCTGGGAGAGGTACGTTCACAGAGAAATGGATGGAAAGTGGATCCATTTGAGAAGACATGGCTGGAAAGAGAGAATTAGGTTTATGGAAGTGTCTCAGGGAATAGGCTTATGAGAAGGTTACAGTTTTGGGAAGCTTTTGAAGAGGAAGAAGCCTATTTCTATTTGGGGAGGGGGGAAAAAAGGGAATATGGTAGGATAGCCTCCATCCAAATGCACTTTACAAAGAGTCTCTAAAAACTGTCTTGTGCTAATGCATGTGACATTCATTTTAGGGTCACTCACCAGCATCATACCAGCTTCCTTCAATTGCAAAGGATCATTTCTCTTTCTGGTTCATTTTCTCCTGGATCATTCACTGTGCTGCTAGTGCTTTGGTCCATTCCCTTGCATTTGCCTGTATTCTGAATGATCCTACACCACTATGATCACGTGGACTATTTTTTATCTTCATATTGTTGATAGGGTTAATATCTATCCTTAAGTCCTTTATTACTTAGCGTCTTAGCCCCTGCTGCTCTCTCTGATGCAACATTCTCAACCTTCAAACCGAGATGCTTATTCCGTAGAATTTAAAGCCAGGAAGGACCACCAGATCATCTGGTCTGTATGTCATAGGACACTAACCACCACCCAGCACCCACACATCAAGGGTGACAACCAAAATTAGATCAACACATTACAGCCCAATATTTGTTATATTATAGTAACAAACACAATGTGCTAGACACTGCACAAACATATGGAAAGACAAAGCCCTGCATCAAGGAGTTTACATTGCAGAGATTAGACTTTGGCCAGTCTCTCTGCAGGCATACAGTGGTGAAGAGGAATACAGGGCTCCCTCCCACTTGCCCATTTTGTGGCCTGCATACAGTCCAGCCAGATTTGGAGCACGTGCACTCAGGGCAGCTACTGAGACATGATTCAAAGGGAACAGAAAGTAAGGCTGAGCTATAGCTCCATCCCTACTATCTGCCAGCAAGTAGAGCTAGCTGATCAGACAGGATATAGCTGTTTGTGCACTTTACTGTGCACTGGGCAGCTGCAGGTAGCATTCTGTCTTACTGATTGCCTTCAGAGCTCCCCGAGGGTGGTGCATCTCCACCTCACAGGCACAATCTAGCCCTAAATCAAGATAAAGAGACCCCAATACTGGACTGATGCCCTCTGCAAGGTTTCTTAGAGTATATTATTCATTCCTCTTTTGAAATCACTATATCTTTGTCTCCAGGACACCATTTTAGCACTCTCCCTCAATCCATCCCTCTCTTTCTTTCCATCATTTTATGTTTTATAAAGCAAGCTATTGTTCATGTGTTTCTTGAGAACACCTTGGGCTACTTTACCAAAAGTTAAAAGCTAGAGAGAAAAACAAAAATAAAAAAAAAAGTGCCACTCAGAAATACAAATGAACAACAGCTTTGTTTGTTCAGCATTCACTTTAACAAGTTGGCAGATATCAACTCCCTGTACTAGCAAGCTAATATCACAAAGGTGAGAGCTGTCATCACAGGGAACACAGGGACTGACCAATATGTATGAGAGTTGCACTTGATGCCAGGGACCATGCACGCAAATATCACTACCCCCCAAAGAATCTTGTGAATACAAAACAATATTGGTGCCAAGTTATTCCTTGGTGATTCCACAAATAATTGAGATAGCATTTAAAAAACAGTGAAGACCCAAAATAATCAGCTCTATGAGTCTACAACAATAACATTCAACCAGAGAGAATGTTATACCATAAGCAGCAAGGCAGGAACCGTATTCAGCTGATGCAAGCAAACATTATATGATTAACAATATCAAGTGCTGCAGAGCAGTCCAGCAACAAGAAAGAAATGTAACCTGTATTCACCAGATATATAGAGGTCATGGTGGATGGTAGAATGGTTAAATGCAGTCTCCATATATAGCTCATGCTGCAGAGACTAATATATTTACATATAAACAGGATTCCTACATGTACGGATCACATAAGTAAATTTCATACATTATGCGGCAAATGTCATGTAGGAAATATAACTGTCTGATTGATATGCAGAATGTTTGCCAGAACAGTGACAGCCAAAGTAAGTTCAAAGTCACAGAAAATGTTGTCATCAGCCCACTGTAAAAACGTACAATTACTTGCTATTCTCTTTCTGTTTAAAGGTGACTACTACCATCTTTTCCCTAGGCTACTTGTTCACTGTACCTTATTATCATTACAAAGTATTATAATGGATTAGCTTTTCCATATTGTGTTCATATTGGGAAAGGCATGTTTTAGACAGCACACTGACAAGGTTTTTGAAAAGGCATTTATTCCTGCACTAAAAATTACCAGGCAGCTTGTTTTCAGAATAAAAATCTCTAAATTGCATGCTTGCAAATTCCTCTTTCCTGATAATTCATTTAATATAAAGAAATCAGAAAGAAGAAATGAGCAGTATCTAATTAATATCTCCTAATGCTCAACTAATGTCAAGCATGACTCCAATTTATAACTGAACTATATTTTTACATTGAAAAATTCAATTACATTTACTGACAGACTTTGAAATGCCATATTATTTATATTGGCAAACTTTGCAGTCTCTCAGTATATTTATTAACATTCTTTCCACAGAATAAAGCATATATACAATACAGATCACTGCATTCTTCATTTTTTAATCTTTCAAAGTGATATGTACATCTGCTTGAGTAGGATGGCACTGCCTCATTCTAGGAGATCCAAAAGACCAAACAGAGCCAGCAGTTAATTTGCCTTCTCTTTTGATTCTCCAGGCAAAACAAGGTAACCTTGACATTTCCCTCTTTCTCCTCTCCCTCCCTCTCTCTCTCTTTCTCCCTCCCACTTTTTCATCTTTCTCTCATTCTCTTTCTCTCCTGCTCTCTTTCTCTCTCTCTCACACACATCCCCCCACACTCACTGCACTCTCAGTGCACACATCAACAATTTTGAGCTGTGAAGACGTTCAATTGCCACCTTGGTGACTCACTTGTAATGCACAAATCATTTATTAGGATAGCTTGAGGACATGACAATGACAGAGAGACATCTGTTGGGTGGAGGGGATTAAAAAAAGAGGTTATTCACAGCTGGTAGATTAGCCATGCTGGCCACTAGGCCACCATAGTGTCCTAGTCCTACAGCTTCTTTTTCCTCCTTTCTGCCTGTTCCCTGCTGTCAGCTGCCAAAAGATATCTGTTCTCACCCTTTGCTGAATGAAAAGGTGCTAATGCATGACTTCAGGATATGTCAGAACATACAGTACTTACAAGTGTTTGGAGATGCAGCCAACCTGACCATGGGGAAAAGAAATGAGTAACTAAAGAGTGATTTTCTTGAAAAGGAAAGAATAGGGAAAAATAGTCAGGGGAGTGATTTCTTTCTCTAGCTGTACAAGGGAAGAAAAATCATATTCTTTTATTGAAACTCAGTTGTGCTTCTCCTACAATAGCAAAATACCTAATCAAATGTATTTGTTAAAAAACTGGCCTATGTTTTGTTTTGTTTTCCCCACTCTGATTGACCGAAGTTTCAAAATACACAAAAAGTACACAGCGGACCAGAGATTGCTGTTAAAAGGACTAGATTAATTTGAAATGACTTTCTAATATAAATGATTAGAAAAAGATGGACGGGGATGTTAAATGAACTCTGAACAGTCACATAAAATGGCTACTTGTTCTCTGTTGTGGCTGCTGTACAACACTCATTCACACACTTCAGATATGTAGTAATCCTCTTTCTCATAACATAAGATTTGTGCTGCATATTCACTCACATAAGCTCAACAGGCAGAAAGATGTGTTTGCTTCGGGATCAGCACTTCAGCATTCCATTGCACCTTTATATTTTCTGCCCCCAAAGGAGTCAAGATGCCAACGGACACTGTTTAAAGGCTTTTAGCATAACCTTGTTTTGCAGGGCTTTAAAAACTGTGTGTGCGTGTGTGTGTGTGTGTGTGTGTGTAATAAAGATTTGCAGAGTTCACATGATAAACAGGCCTACATTGGTTCATTTATTTAGGGTAAGGGGCAAAAATCAGCAATTCTAGGATAGTCAGAAGGCAGAGTGCCCCAGAAAATACTGGTGATTTTTGTAGTAATGAAAATAAAGTAAGACATACTTTTGAATGATAGCACTGGACTCTAAGGTAGGAAAGTCCTGCAGGTAGGAAGGTCCTGAACACATTTCAAAAGATATATGCATTAAAGAACTCTTTCTTTTCCCCCTCCAGCCTGCTGTATAGTCTAAAGGGAAGGTTAGAACTAACCAAGGAGTGCATCAGTCCTATAGAACCATATAGTAAAGTACACAAACTCAGTCCCAGGTTTATCCACCTCAAAGTTGTGGATAATTCAGAGCATGAATTACATCACAAATTGATATTCCTGCAATAATCTGTGGATTCTGTGGTTTGCTGAAGAAAGGATGCAATGGAAAAGGGGTATTCTTCCTTGTTGAAAACTGAGAAACACATTTTTCTTTAAACAAAGATTTCTTAGTCCACTGGTTTGAAATTCTAGTGAGAGACATTGCCCTTAAGAATAAATTTACATTAACTCTACTGTGGGAAGTTTGTCTCCCAAATGCATTCAGAAACCAAGAACAATTCTTTAATGTTTTGAGTGAAAAAAACTTTATTTAACAAGCGCATTGAAAGAACTAGCAGGAGTCTCATTCAGTGGGAGCCTATATGCAATTTTCACACATCAGCATGTATGTGGAGCTGTCAGTGCATACAAATTCACTACACTCTCCACATTGCTTGTGCTTTTCCAGTCAGCTGACCTTGAGCAAATATGGCAGCATCCACTGTTGAGCTTCCTAGGTGCTCCCATGGTAGCTGGTTTTCAATGGTAGCCAGGAAATGAGGGTACTGCTTTGATGGGCATAGTGAGATGATGGATATCAAAGATTTTGTTCTTTATATGAACATCTACAAGTCGTTCTCCTAGATTGACAAGGAACAAGAGCCTTTTTTGTCTTGATCATGTGTTGTGCCAAGCAGGATTGTTACTAACCCAAACAATGAAACTTGCAATACAAGCAACATCAAGCACATTGAAAAAAGAACCATTGGCCGCCTATTTATCTTGTGCCCGCAGAAGTACATTTTTGCAAGATGGTCCATGTTATTGACACAGCTTTTAGTGTTATCGTAGTGGAGAATTGGGTGAGGTTTCTTTCTTTCTCCTTCTACAACCTTGCCATGATGCATCATCGATCACATTATTATCAATATGATCTTATTTGGAAAATAGGAAACCAGGATGAGTGGCCCTGCAAACCTCTACACTGATGAGAATTTTCTCTGCTGAGATATGGATGCATCTGTCTGGGTTATAACTGGGTTGTTTTGTTGGATTGTTCCAACCTAGGTCAAGTTTTTGCTGAGCAGCTCTTCAGCAAGCTGAGTAGTGGTGAAGAAGTTATTCCTAACTCTCTCTTCCAGTCTTATAACAGGACTGAACATGAGCTCCACATTGTCTGAAAATTAACTTGATGACCAGTCAAGAGAAACATGGTCCTCCTTCCTGGAGCAACTCTTGACATGACCTGGCACAAAATCACTATCACGTAATATGTTGTCATCACGTGCCAACTCAATTTCAGAATTGCAAATCATTTTTATAAGGTCAGAAGAGAATATTGTGCCCATTTGTTCATCATTTTGACTTGTGCAACACAGAAAATCCCCTCTCGAATATCCTAAATCTGCTGTATTTTGAGCACAATACTTGGACAAAGTAAGGCAGCATCAGTTCACTCTGTGCTGAGGTTATCAACAAGTCTGGATTTGAAGGAACGAACCCTTCTACTTTAGGGAGACAGAGGCAGCAACCACTGTCACTGCAGTGCATTAATAATTAGCATAAGCCAATTATTACGATACAAGATACTCTCCTTAGAAGCAAACAGATGTAGCTAGAACTACTAAAAATACTGTATAACATTGCAGCATGTTTGGGGTATAGTTGTTACTTTTTTTCACTGACTTGTGTAAATGTGCACACAATGTTTTAAAACAGCATAGTTGGAGGGCCACTAGTTCATGAGTTATCATGACAATATGCTTGTGAAGTAAAATATTACACTGTGAAAGTGGATGAAGGTTAACCCATGGTCCAATTCCTGGAACTTTTGAAAAGACCAGTAAAAAGATAAATGTTACTGATAAAGTTATTTTAAAATTCATAGGGCAGGGGTCGCCAACCTTCAGCATGTGGCTGATCAGGGTAATCCGCTGGCAGGCTGTGAGACATTTTGTTTACATTGACCATCCACAGGCACGGCCTCCTGCAGCTCCCAGTGGTCATGGTTCACCATTCCCGGCCACTGAGAGCTGTGGGGGGGGGCATGCCTGTGGACAGTCAACGTAAACAAAATGTCTCACGGCCCACCAGCGGATTACCCTGATGGGTCACATGCCAAAGGTTGCTGACCCATCATAGGGTATGGCAAGCTCTTAGACAATCACTGATGTTGGTGTTTTTCCATATTTAAAATGTTTGTCAGGATAAACTGAGAGCCAAATTCAGCCTCGCAGGAAATATGTAGGCCACAACTCCTGCTGACTTCATCGGGAATTGTGCTTATTTAACCCAGAGCTTAAGCAGCCCCTGAAATTCCTACTCACCTGCTAAGCAACTCTGCATGTTCAAATTAACAGCAGACACACACCCATTTTGTTCACCACTTGAGGCTATGTTGTTCTTCCAGAGCGGGTCTCTAGTTTAGAAAGATTAAGACAATCTGGACTGTGAAAGCTTTTCTTTACAAGGAAATTGGTGGGAGGTATCTATATTATTCGAATTGCCTGTAGTTTGCCGCTGATCTCCTTTTCTTAATAATTTACTATAATTTATATTAAAAACAGCATATCTCTTCTGCTCCAACAACATTACGCTAATGGTTATAGCAAAAAAGTGCTATGAAGTACTTATGAAGTAAATAAAACAAAACTTTTAAAAGAAATTCTGGGGACTTTCAACTGCACGTAATAAGCAGACAAAGAATTTCCTGTACAAATTTAGATGTGTAGATGAGGGTGGAGGGAAAGAAGCAAGAAATAAAACTTTGATCCAAGACTAGGTGTTTTAAAAATTACTGAATCTAATATGAAGCATGGTCTGGGCTGGACTGATGAAAGGAATAAATATTCTGTCTGTGGAATTTTTACCCATTGCTTTCCTAATATACCTACTCTAAAAGTTTCATAAGCATTCTAGTGACAAGTAGCAAATGTGGCTATTTATAGCAAAATGGTACTTCATAAGTATAAAATCACAGCATTATCTACATATTGTATGTGCATAGCAATTCAGTAATTATCACTAGTACTATTCATTAAAATTAGAGAACTAAGAAATTGGATTGACATTAGTTAAAATTCAAAAGTGAAAAATATCTACTTGTTAGCCCTTTGATGAATCCATCTCTGTCTCATGCTCTCTTTAGTCTATTTTCATGTAAATGTTCAGTTTCCATTTGGATGAGGGCACAGTTCAGTATTATTCTATTTTTAATTGTTATCACACTTAGCAGGGGAAAGGGAAGTTCCTCTGTCATTGAATAATTTGGCTCCTCTCTTCCCTTTTATCAATTATTGTTTCACTTCAACAACAGTTCCAATGATTGAGGCAACGTAATGAATACAAACGATAATGAAAATGGAGACAGGAGTTCAACTCTTGCCTTAATCACAAGTGAAAATGAATATGGTGGTTTCATTCTAATTCCCCTTTGTGAACATCAACTAACCACAGAGTTTGTCAAAATTCAGGGTTGACAGTTTCTGCTGAAGAGAAGTCTTCGCTGGAAAAGAAGGATTCTTCCTTGTCAGGAGCTGGATTGAAGTACAATGGCACTCTTGTGGAAAAGCCTGCATAACACATGCTGCCTTAACCCATCTTGGCACACAGAAGGGGCTGAACTGCAGACTTCTAGAGCTGCTATCACTTGAGATAAAGAACCATGCCTGTAGTTAGGACTGTAACAGACTGTCATCAATTCTGGACCAGACACAGAAGGGGACCCAGAACACACATTAACTAGTGGGTTACATGGACACTATACTTGATTCAGAGCAGTTGGTCTCTAACTTACATGAACACTTTTGTTACTGTGTTGTACTATTTGATTGTATCCTAGGCATGCCACACAAGACAGAGTGTCCCTGCTTAAAAGAGCAAACTAAATTCAGATGTGACATGGTGAGTGCGGGATGAAAGTACAGTATAGAGAGATGAGGTTTAGAGAGAGGAGCCTTGCAGCAGTTATAGGAAGAGATTAACTAAACTTGAAAAAATAAATATAAAATGAAGACTCAGACTGTGGCTGTCCTCATGCATGTATGCACAGGGAGGAGGAGACAATAAACACATGACAGATGTTAGTCACATTGCTTAATGTTCGCACTACGGTGAGAAGAGTGGTGTAAGAATTTCTATAGACTAGAATAGATGGTATCTCTCCTAGCAATGGGTCCTCATGCAAAGGCCAGCTGCAATCTTGCTGAGAGTGCAAGCACTGCATAAGGGTGACATCACCACTGATAAGTGCCTCCCTTAAAAGGAAGAAAGTGGGGTGAGGGCAAGGCGGGGCCATGCCTTCTCCATCCTAGGAGTTCATTGAGTACATGTTGCTCCTGTTGCATTATGAATGCCCCTCGAGCCCAGGAAGGAATTGTCTGAGTCTGATAAAATGCCTCTTATTGCTCCTGCTACAGTGCAGTCCCCTTGCACCTTCTCCAATCTCAGGGTTGAACTTTAAAGACACAATACAGACTTAAAAATTTAACTGAAGATGATTAATTGTTCTAGCTAGCTCAGAAGTGCAGCCTGTGACAGTGGACCAACTCACAAAAAAACTCCTGGGAATATCAATAAGAGTTCTGTGGGTATAACCCTGTGACAGGGCGCACCCGCCCCACACTGGACAGGGAAGGGTTAACCCTACATTGTGGCCTGAGGAAATCACACCCCTTCAACTCTACTGGACATGCTCCAAATGCACTAGTATAAAAGGGAGCAACTCAGCTCAGTTGCTGGAGACTGCCAGGGAGGGAGGATGTATGCTGCCAAGCCCAAGCCCAAGCCCAAGCCCAAGCCCAAGCCCAAGCCCAAGCCCAAGCCCAAGCCCAAGCCCAAGCCCAAGCCCAAGCCCAAGCCCAAGCCAGCTGGAGACACTGCAACCCAGGCAGATGCCAAGGTACCTGTGGAGGCCTCACATAATCCAGAGTCACTGGGGAGAGCAGAGATGCCAGACTGCAGCAGCAGCAGGAACTACGGTAGGAAACAGCCCCAGGGAATTAGATAGTGGCCTGGTTAGTGAAACAGAATTTCTTAGACAGTGCGTATTGGTTGGAAACCTCCTACTGACTCTTATACTCCTGCCATTACCTGGTCTGGGGTACGATGGAAAGGGAGGGCCCATACCTCCCTATCTGGGCTGCCACAAATAAAAATGTGGGGGTGGCAGCCCCCTGTGACTGAAACCACTGGACCTCACTACCCTACCACCAGGGATGAATTTACTGACTTTGGCCACTAGGCCTTACTGCCCTGCAAAGAGGAATGAATCTATGGACTCTGGCTGCTAGGCCTTACAGCCCTGTCAACTGGGGTAAATCTATTGACTCTGGCCATTGGGCAATACTGCCCAGCTATTAGGGGTGAGTACATTGACTTTGGCCATTAGGCCTAATTGCCCTGCTAAGAAGGGCAAGTATATTGACTTGGGCTAAGAAGACATAGATAAGTTATGTACACCACAACTCTATGCCCTAAGAGATGAGGTACACTCACCCCACACTGGACAGGGTCTCCCTCATCCCTGTCACAGACTCCCTTTGAGTTTGCTAGCTCCTGGAACACTGAACTGAGTCTCTAGTTATTCTAACCTCTGGACTATAGCCACAATGGTTCCTAAGCCTCCAGACACCATTGACCAGCCTGCTCAGGGTTGGAGTGGAGACAGAATAGACTGCAAAATCCCACAAAAGCCAGTGGGGAGCTCCAGACCAAGTCAGAGCACCCCGGGGGAGGGGGGAGAATTTGCTCCAGGCCCTGGGCCCTGCAGGGGCCCCGCGAGCCCTGGCCCGGCAGGGGTCTGGGTCTTTGGCGGCATTTCAGCGGTGAGGGGCCCTTCAGTCGCTCTGGGTCTTTGGTGGCATTTTGGCAGTGGGGGGAGAGGCTTTCAGTGCTGCCAAAGACATAGAGTGACTGAAGGGGCCCCCCGCCGCCGAAATGCCGCCGAAGACCCAGACCAGCATCGGATGAGCACAAGTGCTGCAGCTTCTCCACTTTGCCCCAGGACCCTGAATCCTTTGGGTGGTCCTGGACCAAGAGATTTATATAGACAGTTTGTAGGGTCAGTGTGAAGCCAGGAATGCTCAAGTCCCTCAGTGGGAGGGGACAGGATGCCTCAGAGAAAAGTGAAATAGTTTTGGTTTCCCTTTAGGGCTGTTTGAGTTTTCAGGAGCTGAGAGAGGAGCAGCGCAGCCTGGGAAGTCTCTACTCCCCACACCAAGGGAGACTTTGAGCTTGTGGAATTTAGTATGTAATCAGGGAGTGCCATCCCTGCAGAAACCAATGATCAGGGAAGCAAAGAACCAATCCTGTGCTGGCTATCTAAATTCAGCCAAGACCTCCAGAGGGTTCTAGACCAGGGGGCCAGGAGAGGACCTTGTCCAACAGAGGAGGGAAGACACCATAAGGAATCCCTTTACTTTTTGTTTAAGCTGGCTAATGTTCACAGCGCTGCAGCAATCATTGCAGGACTTATCCTCAGCATCCAGATCTGCCTGGAAATGTACTAGGGAGGAAGCTGATGGGAGGAGGGGGGAGCTGCGTGAAGGGAGATGGGGGATTTGTTATACAGCTGAAGTTTTCATATTTAAGTTCATCTTAATCCTTTCCTTCCACAGAACATAAGAACATACAAACGGCCATACTGGGTCAGACCAAAGGTTCATCAAGCCCAGTATCCTGTCCTCTGACAGTGGCCAATGGCAGGTGCTCCAAAGGGAACGAACAGACAGGTTATCATCAACTGATGCATGCCCTGTCACCCAATCCCAACTTCTGGCAAACAGAGGCTTGGGACACCATTCCTGCCCATCCTGGCTAATAGCTATCTTCCATGAATCTATCTAGCTCCCTTTTGAACCCTGTTATAGTACTGGCATTCACAATGCCCTCTGGCAAGGAGTTCCAGAGGTTGATAGTGTGTTGCGTGAAAATACTTTTTTGTGTTTGTTTTAAACCTGCTACCTATTAATTTAATTTGGTGGCCCCTTGTTCTTGCATTATAAGAGCATAAATAACACTTTCTCTATACCACTCATGATTTTATAGACCTCCATCATAACACCCTTAGTCGCCTCTTTTCCAAGTTGAAAATTCACAGTCTTAGAAATCTCTCCTCATATGGAAGCCATTCTATACCCCTAATCATTTTAGTTGCACTTTTCTGAACCTTTTCCAATTCCAATATATATTTTTTGAGATGGGACAACCACGTCTGCATGCAGTACTCAAGATGTGGGTGTACCATGGATTTATATAGAGGCAATATGATATTTTCTGTCTTATCTATCCCTTTCTTGATGATTCCCAACATTCTGATCACTTTTTTGACTGCGGCTGCACATTGAGTGGATGATTTCAGAGAACTGTCCACAATGACTCCAAGATCTCTTTCGAGTGATAACTGCTAACTTAGACCCCATCATTGGGTATGCATAGTTAGGATTATGTTTTCCAATGTGCATTGCTTTGCATTTATCGACATTAAATTTCATCTGCCATTTTCTTGCCCAGTCACCCAGTTTTATGAGATCTTTTTGTAGCTCTTCGCAGTCTGCCTGGAACTTAACTATCTGGAGTAGTTTTGTATCATCTGCAAATTGCCACCTCACAGTTTACACCTTTTTCCAGATCATTTATGAATATGTCGAATAGGACTGGGCCCAGTACAGATCCCTGGGGGACACCACTATTTACCTCTCTTCATTGTGAAAACTGATCATTTATTCCTACCCTTTGTTTCCTATCTTTTAATCAGTTACTAATCCATGAGAGGACCTTCCCTATTAACCCATGACTGCTTATTTTGCTCAACAGCCTTTGGTGAGGGACTTTGTCAAAGGCTTTCTGAAAAGCCTAGAATATTTATTTCCTGTCTGCAAAAAAGTCCCCTTTTATACTGTTCTTTTTGATTGTGACATTTCACTGATTTGGGTTTGTATTATGGGTTATATTCCTTGTGAATAGAGTAGCAGAAATTAGTTATTTCCCTGGTTACCACATCCCTGGTATTCCAAGCACAGAGAGGGGTCACTTTGAGTGGAGGCAGCAGGCATTTGAAATAAATAACTCAAGACCCAAAACATGTGAGGAGGGGTGGAGAAGCCACTCCGATTAGCATGCACCAGAGAGAAGACTTGAGTCATGTCTCTTGGGAAGAGATAGATGTGGACACAGCAAGCGGTATTTGGCCCTTTCTAATTAATGTATACTAACTCTTAGCAAATTTTTTAAAAGTAAGGAATATACATTTAAACTCTATTTGTATGTTTTGTCCCCTTGATTATTTCTTTCCTCAGTTTTTTTTTAATCCTATACAGATCATATTTTCATTGTGGTTAGATGGCTTCAAGTAGACAGTCAAAAAAAAACATTTTTAAAGGTCACAAATGATCATAAAGCCAGTGAATTTACTCGAGATATCTGTCTATTAAATTATCTAAGGATCAGTATAATTTTCCTCCAAGTGTCTTGTTTCTGATCCACAGCATCTGATACCTTTTTTGGAATGCTAAGGGGTTATACTATCTCACTGAATGATAAACAAATAGTTTCCTACTTTAAATCAGTTAAGCAGGGCACCGTCTCTCTATAGAAAGCTCATTTGACATCTTGAGAAACAGAAGTTGTGAGACGTAGGACACGCAATAACTAGTATTGGTTCAGGCCAGGTACTCAGATTTATAATTGTGGTATAGAAACCTATGATCTCCAAGTCATCACACAAATAAAGAACAAGGGGAAAAGTGCACTGTGATGCAGAACACACTTGGATAATTCTACTGACCCTTTACAATGTTTCCTGGAACCCACTTACAATGAATAGTCTGAGAGTAAAACTCCATCTATAACACTTCAATGCACTGGACTTGCCCTTATAGACTGCTTAAGGTCTCTTAACATGCAATTTAAGTGAATTTAAAAGGTCAACAGGACTTTGTCCTGGCCCTTTGCATAGGAATACGTTTAATCAATAGTGAAGAGTCACTAAACTATAAGCAGATACCATTGTTAACCCTCTTGGAATACAGTAATCTCCACCTATCAGATATTAAACTGCTTTGAGCTAATTGCTCATAGATTGTGTTTTTGTGGGATCATAAAAGTTTCTACCACTGGACGATGGGACACTGCCATCTCTCTTTTCATGTTCCAGTGTGAAAGAGGGTTTGGACTTCTGTCCACAATTCACTGTTCATCACACATTTACTTAGGACAGAAATTGGATATAACCTGCAAAGATGGTCTATGAAAGGCTAAGTCAGTAAGCCTTTGAAAAATGGATATTGATAATCACTAAAGGGTCATTGAATCTCTTGGAGAAAGCAGATTGCAATAAGAGTGTAGATAACTGCAGTAAACACATTTGGAAAATAAGTGCAGCAGGCATGGATCCGAGTGAGGCTTGATTAGAGAGATCTCTGGACAAAGGGAATTGCTATCACATCGCTGGTTGACTGATGCTGATCCAGAAACCATGATGCTTACAGGTGGCCTACCATGGTGAGAGAAAGAGGACTGCTTCCAATGTACATAAACCATTCACTTTTCCTTTTTTTCTTGGTAACTAAGCTGAAAATGCCTTAGACAGTTTAGTCTGAGATACACATATCTGGATGTTAAGCAAACTGTTTATTTTATTTTAATTCATATTTGTCTCTTGTTTTAATTCCCGTTTGTTTCTGCTTTTAATAAATCTTGCTTGTTAAGATAATGATTGTAGTGTTCTTGGTTAAAGCCCTTATCTGTAGACGAAGTTACTGAGCCTACAGGGATCTGTTTCTAGATGGCATTTGAATGTAGTTGTGTCATAACAGGCACCCATGGTTTCCATAGCTCATTACTTTGTTGCACTGATTATAAAATAGCAATGAGCAGACTTACTGATTTAAGATATGACTGATAATACACATTTGATGTTCACCTTTTACAACCAGCAGTGGAGAAAAGAATGGTGGGCGTCCTACCTTTATGTTGCATTGTACCCATACCATACATGTACAGATATTGTATAGTTGATATATATTTTCATTCCAGTCTTAAGTCTTCCTTCCACTTTGTCCCTGAAAATAAGGGGACAATTCTGCACTAACCACCAATGTTGGGTTCTATTTAGGTAGTTTAGATGTTACTAAGTACTGGATTTTCATTCAATTATTAAAGTGCAATTAGTTGTGCTGACAGACTCTTCCTCTCAAATGCAGATGTCAGAGTTCAACGTTCAGGTTCCATAACCAGAGGATAGCATCTGTATGAAGGGTGACTAGGTGTTGTAAACCATGCTCCAGATGTCCAGCTGGGCACTCTTCCACCACGAGCTATTGCCTACGAAGCTCCCCAAGACTCACAGCACAGAGAGGAAACCAGGCCAAGCTGGTGCATACTTGTGGGAACTTGGAATGAGCCAGAAAGTAGCCTGTTAAGCCTGGTCCAGGATCTGCAATCAAGTGGACAAGGAAGCAGATGCTACAATGGGCTCCTGATTTTACTTACTATATTACACTCTTTCCCGTCAATGTTTCACTCTGTCAGAATGCAGTTTTCAGCTGCCTGGCAGTACTGATCATCTGTGCATGGTAAAGGGCATAGCGCTCTTATCCAGAAACATGTGAATTGCAGTAGCAAAGGGGTATTGAGTGATCAGCTATGGTGAAACACCCTGCTCTGCAGCACTGGGATTTCTCCCCTGAATATGGGCAGACATTCAAATTGATACAGTAAGTTTGCTGTCTGAAAATGGTAGTTTAGATTGTTGGAAAACTGAGTCTGCATCCTCCCTGGATAATATTGCATGCAAAATACTACATTTAGAAATCAAATAAAGTACTTCATAAAATTGAAAATACACAGTATAAACTTCCATTCAACAGTTCCTATTTGACCTTTATCTATTGGAATGGGATGGAAGAATCTGTCAGCTAATGTATAGCCTCATCTCTAGAAACTACTTCCTGGTCTAAGTCCTTACTGATGACAGAACAAGTTTGATAATAAGAAATTAAATCCCTTGGAAGGATGAAGATTGAGAACTAAGTAAAAGTACCATTACAGAAAAGACTGTAAACTCTTTGAGGCAAAGACCATGTCTTTCAATGTGTTTGTATAGAGCCCGCCACAACATCCTGATTGAAGCCTTTGAGCTTCTATACATATTGTGGCAAAGTTCCTCCTCTACCTTGGTGGGTCCTACGCTTATTGGCAGATTTGCACACCCCAGTGATCTTCCCTTCTGGTGGAACCCACAGTCTGGGTCAACTCCTTCTGTGTCTGATCAGAAGTTGGGAGGTTTGGGGGGAACCTGGGCCCGCCCTCTACTCTGGGTTCCAGCCCAGGGCCATGTGGATTGCAGCTGTCTATAGTGCCTCCTGTAACAGCTGCATGACAGCTATAACTCCCTGGGCTACTTCCCCATGGCCTCTTCTAAACACTTTCTTTATCCTCACCACAGGACCTTCCTCCTGGTGTCTGATAATGCTTGTCCTCCTCAATCCTCCAGCAGTACACCCTCTCACTCTCTGCTCCTTGCACCTCTTGCTCCCAGCTCCTCTCACACCCACCACAAACTGAAGTGAGCTCCTTTTTAACCCCAAGTGCCCTGATTAACCTGTCTTGATTGGCTGCAGGTGTCCTAATCAGCCTGTCTGCCTTAATTGGGTCTAGCAGGTTCCTGATTACTCTAGTGCAGCCCCTGCTCTGGTCACTCAGGGAACAGAAAACTACTCATCCAGTGACCAGTATATTTCCCCTCTACCAGATTCCTGTACCCCACTGGTCTGGGTCTGTCACAATATATAGTACTTAAAAGTGTATATAGTACTTAAAAGTGATTGCAAAAATGGCATAGGCAGGCAGGTCCATATTTATTGCTTGTCACTGAATTCCAAAGCAAATTAGCCGGGTTTCATTTTTTTCTAAAAATTGTTTCTTCTAATCACAAGTACAGAAAAACTTGTTATCTGAAACTGAGGTTGTTTATTTTCTCTTGGCTGTACATCCAGTAATGATTTTACAGTTGAAACTTAATAACAGTTGCTGGTGTGAAGAGAACTAATATTTCCTTAAGTAGATATGACTCTAAATATTCCAAGAGAGCAGACCTCCTGTGGAAGGAGGAGTCATTTTACAATCACTTTTCTAATATACAAGCATTTTAACAGATTTTCACCTGTCAATTAAAAGGTATAACCTTAAATTGAGACCAGATATTGGATGATTCTTAATATGAGCTACAGAATTCAGTGCCTGATGATGTAAGCCCTTCCTTCAACATGTGAGTATTCCTTTCTCATGAGAACAGTCTTCAACATAACTAAAAACCTGTAAGAATTCACCAGCTCAGGCCCATATACCTCTTTAAATTTTGCCATTTTACATCCATCATCATCTGCTGCTGGAAGTGTTACCAACTGGTTTAGGAGAAGAGTTTAAGACAGTTTTACAGATGATAGGCACCATTTGGTAATATCTCTTGAAGATATCCCTGAAATACCTATTATGATTCAATAGCAACCCAAGCATCCCTTAAAATTGGACTATTTTTACTACTTAATTGGCTAGTCAATAAGGCTCCAATCTTCACTGGGAATAGGGTCAGACCTCAATCCTCTTCATTTTGTTCTGCCAAAAATGCTCTGGATCTTGATAACCTCGAGTCAACCTTGCTCACACAAATCATACCTTTTGATCACCTGAGATGTTTTACTCTGAATGTTAATAGATGTCATGTGTGTGGCCTCTCCTGGAGCAATGCTTCTCACTTTCAGGAGGAGTAGCCAGCTGGGGCCCACTTACAGAGGGATAGTGTGCTGCCACTGCTGTCCTTTGAGCACACTTTCCATCACCAGAACCCTGCACCAGGCCGTTAACTCCAGTAAGAGCTGGCATAATGCAGGACAACTTGCCCCTAGACTGTGAACTGGAACTGTCTAGTGTATGCTAAGCTTCTCAACTCTAGATTCTGTTTATATTACAGTTGACGTTCATCTTGACACACAGTAGTGAGCAGTTGATGGAATATATTATGTGGTAACCTCGAGAGCTAAGTGGATCTAGTGGCCTAGAAGAGCTGTGACAGCTATTCTGTCCAATAAACTGGAGTAATGGCCAAAGGCAGAGGGGGAATATACTTTCCCCTCAGGATGTAGCTCCAGATTTTGGGAAGTGAATTTAATCACCCAAACTCCATGCACTGCACCGACATAAAGCCAAATTATTCTGGTTTTATGTAGGTTATGTGAATGTCACTATTGGGTAAGTGTGAGTATACAGCAGATAACTCTCCTGAATCAGTGAGGTACTTTATAGTGACACATTTCTTTCCTCTTTTTTCTTTCTGTCTTCTTCCCCTCTTGATCTTTTAACTGAACTACTCATTCTTCTTGCTCATACAGTCAACCTGATTTCTTTTTATATGCAACCTTCAGGTTAACCAGGAATGAGACTAATTAATTAGCATCCTTGATTTTCAGTCTTTAGTGTCTTCCAATGAAATATGATAACTGACATTGACATATGAATTGTGGGATATATAAGCCACCTTTCTATTCCATTGCATCCTTTTATATTAATTACTCTTCCAACCTAATATTTTATTCATGTCTTATTTGCGTTAGCACATGTTCGCTTTAAAAAATTTTAAAGAAGAAAACTTTGCCAGCATATCTGGTGCAAATAAACAGAGCTGATCACTAGAACAATTTTTGTCCACTGGTGAGAAGGTACTAAAAATAACTCCATTTAAAACCTGATGCCTCTAGCCTTGTTCAAAATAAAGACAAACATATGCATGACAAAAATACATGATTTCATTACAATTCAGAAAGACTGTGGATTTGATTTTTAATTCACACAGAAAATTCCGTATGCTAGTTGGATGCATTCATGATGTCAGTGACTGCATGAGCACAATAAGCTTATATAGAGTTAGATAATAGTAATTTATTTCCTGTTAATTTGGTGCCTTTATGTCTTTTTATGCTTGCCCTTTCAGTGAGTACAAATTCTCCTGCAACCCAACAAAAACTGGGAAAAAAACAAAGCTGGTAACATCAATCCTCCAGAAATGCCAAATTATGCCATGAGGCACAGTCCTTCCTGGGGATGTTGCTGAACCATTCATTTACACTTCTCTGCAACACTGTTATCACCTTCCCTCTTTTAATTACAAGAAACATGATGAGGCCACTACTCTCTTCAAATCTCTTCTCAAGACCCACCTTTGCCACCAGGCCAATCACACAGCTGAGAAGCTGGCCCCAGTTCACAACCAAGTCAATTAGTGGTACTTTGTTGATTGTTTGAGTAAAGAGGAGTTCCCCCTCCCACCCCCAACACCAACCATGGATGTATCTATTTTTTTTGGTTTCTGCTGTGGCCAGTTTGCATTTTATTCACATTTCCCTTGCACTGAGTCTGATCTTGATTGGGGCCTCTGGGCACTAGGATAATATTAATATTAAATAAAAGCACTGGGGTCCAAACCCTGCTCAGGTCCCACTAGCTTCTGTGGAACCGCTCACATGAATAAGGTGGGCAGGATTTGGCTCTCTGGACCATGGAGTACTTTGAAATAGCTTTACCACTTTTGGTGTTTTTGCTCTCTCTCCCTGAAAGCTGCCCTCCCTCTTGTGAGTGAGTTCTCTGTTTGGATTTTTGGCTACAGCAGTGCTTTGCTGGTGTTCCAGCAGATGCCTACTGTCTGGCCCCCTCTGCTTACCAAGGCCTCTCTTATTTCTTACTTTCCCCCAGAATATGTATGTGACGGATGAATATCTCAGTCTCATTATCCAGACTGCCCTCTCACCACTCTAAGTCATTCATTTTCAAAATTACCTTCCTCAGCAAGAACCTAACCGGCCAACCACAAGTTGATATTCTTACTATTTGTTTATAGCTCA
This sequence comes from Chelonoidis abingdonii, assembly GCF_003597395.2. Lineage (NCBI taxonomy): Eukaryota > Metazoa > Chordata > Testudines > Testudinidae > Chelonoidis > Chelonoidis abingdonii. Next base: position 60,475,437 of record NC_133774.1, on the reverse strand, counting down.
AACACACCTGAATGACAGCTGTCAATATTTAAATAAAATCCCACTTGCTGTTAGATAATACGGACTTGGGCCAAGATTTTCAAAAACAAGAGCCTAAAGTTAGGTTCTTGGGGTAAAATTTTCAAAAGTGCTTACGTTACCTTGAAAGTCAAGAGGATCTGGTCAGTAGGTTGCTTTTGAAAATGTTATGCCAAATCCATATTGAAGTCAGAGCTGTTAGTTCAGCACTTCTGAAAATCGGGCAAGTGCCTAACTATAGATTTAGGATTCTAACTTTAGGTTTTTTTGTTTGTTTGTTTGTTTTTAATTTTGACCTTGGTGGGTGGGTGGAGGGAAATCTAGAAAACCTGTCTGACTTTTAAAATCCATTACCTGTGTGTGTGTGTGTGTGGGGGGGTGTCTTTCTTTGTTTCCACATGCCTTTCCTAATTTTCTGAACTAATTCTATACTTTTCTTGGCCAACTGCTTCCTTTAAAATTAATAGATGTTCATCCTTTAAATTTACCACCAGGCAGAACAATTGAAATGTCTGTTTTTTTTCAGATGCACATGAAGCACTTGGAGTGTGAGTATAAGTAAGTGGTTTAATGCATTAGGAAATACACCTTTTCTATGGTCAACTTTCCTTTCCCTACTGTTGGTAATGTTTCATCACTTTGAGGTGAGTGAAAAGGGAGAACTGTTATTTCAGAAAACATTATTGTTCCTAACCAGGGAAAAACTTGGGCTCCCGCCCAGCTTCTGCATTGTAAGGCTGCACCTGTGTAGTCTGCCCGTACCTCTGCTTTCATCTAATATGCCACAAACTTCCTTGTAGGTTTTCATGTGAAGAATGATACAAAGGGGATTCTAATAGTTATGCTAATGGAAGATGGAGTGATAAAATAAAGTGCTTGTGGTAGAAATGCTGGAAGGATTGTTTCTGTTACAGTACTCATAGTATGTCCCATTTTGGCAGGAGTGGGGAGGAGCAGGGGGAACAAAACTGAAACAGGTTGGCATGCCTGCCACCTGTATTCAACAACAAAAAATTCAGAGAAAAAGGAAATTGAGGCACAGATGGTACCAAACATTTTCAAATCTCCAAGCAGAAAAGCTTTAAGTGGGAACCCCTTGGGATTGAGCAACCCTTATTTTTATCAAATATACTTCAAAATGACTACTTCTTTATCAAGAGAGGTCAGTTATGGGATGTGGGAAGGCAGTGGGAGAAGTTAAACAGGACAGTACGTAAACATAAACCATAAACAATTCTTTATTAACACTTTTGTGCAATATGAGCCAAATATGAGTTAAAGCGCTGACCAGCCATTGATGGAAATTGAATATGCTACTATGTAATGAATTCATCATAGAAGCTGATTGAAACAACCTTTGCTGTAGGTTGAAAATCTTGGGCAGGTGCCTTTTCTCACTTCTTCATATCATACTGCTGGAACAGGTCAGGGAAAGAACCAGTAATGTGATAACTCAAAGGAGAACACCTTGCAACTAATTAGCTGAGAAATCTACCTTCATCAATGATACGGATGTGACACTACACAAAGAGCCCTTCCCATCTCCTCCTGGCCTTTAAATATGCATACAGTATTAATATCAATATAAGGCTAAAAGTAATCAAAAGTGTATAAACAGGTTCTAGCATTAGGGTCCTGTTGACAACAGGTAAATTTTCTTCAAAGCCACCATTTCTAACTTGTTTTAAAATACTGTGATGTAGAGTCGCGTAAGATTATACTGTATGTGTTAATCACAGGTGCTGATATGGGCCATAAATATGACATAAGACTGTGTAATGAAACAATCATATATCAGGGTAGTGGCCTGGTCTGTGGCCAGAGAAAAGAAAAAAGAATCAGAACTGGTTTCTATAGCTGATTCCATCCCTAAACTGCTGAATTATCATGGACTAATAATTTTGTCTCTGTGCCTCATTTTCTCCACTTGTATGTGTATTGTGCTTTTGATTCTTAGAAGAAAGTTTTACTGTCAGTGCAAAAAAACCAGTATACTACTACCAGACATGTTAAGACTTATTAAATCCTTTAATTCATCTTGGGTGGTTATTATGCATGAACATTCAAAATGTCTGGGGCAATAGGTGAAGAGAGCTGGGCAGTGCTGAATATGAACAGACTCTATGGGATATGGCATGAAGGTACACCTTAACATTTACCAATACTCAATGGGGAAATGAATTACTGAATGTCAGTTTCTATTAACCCAACAGTAAATTTGGACAAAAATACACATAAAAATGAAATAAAACAATTAGATAACACTTTAAGTGGTTCATTATTATTAATTCATTTAGTATTCATTGTAACTGTGCTGGTCATAATGAATTCATTTGATTTTAATGTGGATGTTCTGCAGCAATTTCATTGTAATGCAGTTTTAATTCATGTGCCATTAAAATAAAATAATGCCAAAATTTATATTTATTATTCGGAGTGCATAATTTATTATTTTCAGAAATATTGTAATATTGGTTTTGTTTCCCGCAAATTTAACTGCATATTTCAATCATGGGGTCCTTGACACTCAACAATATCATCCCCTTTCCAGATATACAGCACCTTCACTTCCATAATCCAAAGCAGAGCACAGATTTTAGCCACACTGCTCCAATTACAGTCACTGGGAGATGTATATTAAAATTCTGCACAACACTTAAGAAGTTTACAGGTCAAACAAAGGTTTTATATGCCCAAAATCACATAGCTAAGAGCCTAACTTTACCACCCTTGCTAATATTGTTCAGAATATTGCTGATGCACGTAGTCACACTGAACAAGTAATGCTCAGAGTGAGCAAGGTGGCTGAATTGGGTTCAGTATGTTTAGCATTAGTAAACATTAACCTTAAACCCACAATAGAGAATGTTAATCAGGACCACAACTGTGACTTTCTCAGCTACCAAGACAAAAATTTTGGCCAATACAAAGATAATGTGAGTTTTACTTACTATCACAGCTGATGAGCCCAATTATTAGATGGATGCATTCATTTTCCTAGACAATACTATTCATAAAGAGGAAACACAATTTATTTTTCATATTACTAATGCTTTCCATATTAAATGCGGATAATTGCTAAAATGTGAATTTTGATGTAGGATATTTTTGAATCAATGCACCAAGAGATGATTTTTTTTAAAATAGAACCAGTGTTTACAGAGTCCAGACAGAGATGTGTAATCAGTGTTGAGCCATACTAATGTATTTGTTACTCTGCAGCTATTCAGATATCCTTGTGGAGTGATAAGCATTGTGGACCATTCTAGAGACCCTTTCCCTTCTCCTCCATCCTCTGGAGTGTTGGAGGCCATGTGAGGCCAGATTTTCAAAGTGCTCAGTCAACACCCACAGTTGAGGCCAAATTTTCAAAAGAAATCAGCATACTCCAATTGAGATGCTTAAGGCTATATTTTCAAAGAAGCTCTTCTGAAAATCTTACCACTATTTTTGGTGCCCCAATGGAGCTGCTTTTAAAATTCTGGCCACAATACCTGCCTCCTGCTGTACAGAGAGCAACACAGGAGAATGAGACTTGCTGCAATATTTTTCTTTCCCTAATTCATTTTATAGAGGCAGTCTTAATATACAGTACATACCAAAAATGGTAAGTAATGCTTGAATTATAATCCTTAGTGAAATGAAATAGTTAGAAATATGGGACCACATTTTGGGAGATGGAGTTGGGGTGCTTTTCAATGTTGTACAGTGCTTTGTTTTTGATGGGGGCAGTTTTCACTCTCAGACACTAATGTGGTACTATCTAGCTCATGAGGCAAACTAAAATGGCTATTAGGATGTTAAGGAGTAACAAATCAGAGTTGCTTGTACTGCCATTTAACCTGTCCGTTATTAAAAAGACTTTATCTCCCTGATATTATTACAAAATATAAAGTGTAAAGAAAATACTCCTTTCACTATGTTACTCATTTTAGTCCAGTTTTCAAAGTCTTCCCTCAGCACTAATCACAAATAGAAACATTAAATCTAAAATCTCAAAGGAAGAATGGTATCATCCATGGCATTCAGAAAATATTTGTTGCTGATCTGGTCTGCAAGGAACAGTGGGCAAGTTCAATAAAGTGAAAACTAAAGAAGTAATCTTTCTGGTCTCAAAGTCTGACTGCTCTTTGTTGGTCCAATAAAAGGTATTGCTTTAATCTACTGCACTTTATCTACCAAGGAAAAATTAAAAGTTCAACGCTTAAATCCAGATCTTTAGCTCTTCATTTTTCAGATGTAACAACAACAAAAAGTAACTCCCGCTTCTATCCTCCATTTGACAAAGAATAATTTTGTAGGAGCCTTTTAAATTGTAATTATTTATTTTACTCTTATCATTAAATTCATACACTGTAAGCACATGCATTTAATACCTTCCTCCCACTCAGAAATAGCATAACAGTTATGGTATGTGATACGGATTGGTGTATATCTTCGACCCCTGCTGGTCAGTAGACACTCTGCACCTTGCAAGATTGGACCCTTTATCTGCTTAAGTATCCAGTATAATAAACTTGTATAAGAGAATTCTTAAACCCAACCATTATTGGAAAACATTGGAGTATTCTACAGTTACATGTGATTCTGTAGTAATAGTATTCTACACTAATAGTGCTCCTGCAGTGATTTGGGCCAGTACTGAAGAACAGCCTAGTTTTTAAAACATTATGAGGGAAACTATACTGATTGAATACTATGCCTCAGAAAGAAAGAAACAGATAAAGGAAGGAAATATACAGTTAGCACGCAATCTAGTCAGGTGCTTAATATTTCCTATCAGGTGCTGAGCACCCTCAAATCCAACTAGTTTTAATGGGAGTGGAGGAAGCCCAGCACCTCTCAGGATGGAGATGTTAGAGAAACCTACTATACATCCTCATATGCCCAGATATAACATGACACAAAAGAAAATTGCTCTTTATGACGCCTATGCATAGAAGGACTTACCTACATCAGTTGTTATATGTCGTACAACTGCAAATTTCCATACCTCTATCTATCTGAGGGTTTTATCTGGTGCCTACTCATTATAGAAGCACTACTTCTATCCGTTTGTGTCTCAGTGAGTTAATGCACTTGCCTTTTACTTCTGGAGACCTAGATTTAAGTAAGAAATGAATTAAGTTGCCTTAGTCTAGTAACTAGCAGACATTCATCCATGTCACAAAACAGCCAAGACATTAGCATTCTCTGCTCAAGAGTCCAAGCACAAGGGGAGGAGATTATTTTCCTTTAAAGTATAAAATAAATAAATAAAAACTCCATAAAATCTTTAAAGTGAACCCCTCCCTCAATCCTCCAAAAAGAAGTAAATTACAGAAATGCACTATTGGTAGTAGTGAACATGTATGTGTAAGCACTGCTATTGAAGGATATGTATCAGCCAAGTGCGATGCACCAAGACTACCCTAGCTCAAAGAGCAAGAATTCAGAATCATTCATAGAAGTAATGTCCTTATGACAGGATTTTCAAAAGTGTCTAGGTGACTTACTAGCACAAGTCCCAAGACATTTCAATGAAACGTGTGCTCTAAGTCACTTGGTTGCTTTTGAAAATCTCCATCCTCTGGAATGCTCTCAGTCAGAATAATCATCCAGAATGGCAGATGGATTTAAGGCTATTGTGTAGCTACAAGATGAAATATCCCCACAAAAAAATACAATCTCTTCCTCTTTCTATTCAGTAGGACTATTCTTGGATCAGCACGCTTGAATTTAGTTATTACTGCCAGTTTTTGGTGATAGTATAAAAGATGTGTCCATATTTTGAAAATCTAACATGTAAAGGAGCTGCAACTGAGTTATTGCAACAACTTTAAAAGATTTCCTAGGCATACCAGGTCATCCTCCAAAAGACTACTATCAACTTACCCAAAACTGCACTGTTGATCACATCTCTTTTTTCCATATCCTATTGATCTGAATGCAGAAATTAATGCATATCCTAGTGCATGTCAAACCCACAACCTGTTTACAGAGCAATATTTTTGTCTTTATCTGCATTAGACTTTCTGTACATGGAGTGTCATTAGGGTTAAAAAAAGCTTTCTGCATTATCCAGGCTATGGGCATTTATTTTGCTACTTGAGGTGATATGTATCCATGAGCAGAAAACAACAACAAAATTGAACGTCAATTGCCACAAAGAATAAAGTTTCCTCTCATTATACATGATAATAAAAGAAAAGTCACTGTATAAACTTCCCATATCATCAGGAAATTTAGGTCACCTGAACCCAAAGCTTTAATTTAAGGTACAAAACGAGGCACATAATACATTTATCAAACAGGCATAGTCTACTATGGACCATTATGCGCAGCCAGAGTAACCACAGTGGTGGCATAACACCAGGTATTATGTAGTGAAGTTCCCAGATTTGGTTCAATCCTATGAATCTACGAATCTCTGGGCCAGGTAGCATCAGGGTATGCCTCCTTTCACACTTCAATGCAGAGTTTGATGGCATGGTGTTTTTGTCCATCCTAGTGACATGGCCAAAAATCACGCAATACTACTTTTGAATATAATGGGTGATTGAAGGAAGGCCAGATCTCTATGAGATTATAAAATTTTACACTAGATCAAACCACTTAATATTCAGGATTTGGTTCTGACAGAGCATACGGAATGTCTCTAGCTGGTCCAAGTAAGTCTGTAGGAGGATCCAGTTTTCTGACCCATATAGCAGTACAGGTATTACAGAAGTTTGATAGATTCTGAACTTTGTCACAGAGTAAATATGTTTTTGTGTCCATAAGTGAGACATGGACTTCATGCAGGATGTGGCAAGACCTACTGGTCAAAGAACAACTTGTTTGTTATAACTATTTATACTTTGCTTGCAGCCCAGGTAGACGAACTAATCAGTGCTCCCCACAGCACTAAATCTGACCTGCACAGGGGGCTGTGGTGGCTCAGCTCCAAAGTTCTGGATCTTGGTCTTCTGCAATGAAAAGTTCTACCGCATGGTGCATACAGCATCTTGAAGACTTTGGAGTGTGGGGTTGCAATTCTCTGACTTCACCTCCACAGGGCAGCATTATCTGTGAAGTCTTAGGTCACGTCTAGACTACGCGCCATATCGGCACGTTAAAATTGATTGCTCGGGGATCGATATATCGTGTCTCATCTAGACACGATATATCGATCCCCGAGCACGCTTATATCGATTCCGGAACTCCACCAAAACCAACGGAGTTCCGGATTCGACATGGTGAGCCACGGACATCGATCCCGCGCGGTGAAGACGGGTGAGCAAATCGATTTTAGATAATCGATTTCAGCTACGCTATTCTCGTAGCTGAAATTGCGTATCTAAAATCGATTTTCGCGCGTCGTGTAGACCTGGCCTTAGGCCTGGTCTATGCTACGCGTTTAAATCGATTTAAACAGTGTTAAATCGATTTAACACTGTACCCGTCCACACTACAACGCTCTTTATATCGATATAAAGGACTCTTTAAATTGATTTCTGTACTCCTCCCCGACAAGAGGAGTAGCACTAAAATCGATATAAACATATCGGATTAGGGTTAGTGTGGCCGCAAATCGACGTTATTGGCCTCCGGGCGGTATCCCACAGTGCACCACTGACCGCTCTAGACAGCAATCTGAACTCGGATGCAGTGGGCAGGTAAACAGGAAAAGCCCTGGTGAACTTTTTGAATTACATTTCCTGGTGCCCAGCATGGAGCTCTGATCACGACGGGTGGCAATGCAGTTCCCCAAATCCAAAAAAGAGTTCCGCATGGACCGTTATGGGAGATTAACTGGATCTGATCGCTGTATGGAGACAAATCTTTCTATCAACAGCTCCGTTTACAGAAGACAAAATGTCAAAGCATCTGAAAAAAAAATCTCCAGGCTACACATGCTGCTGTGACAAGCGTTAACGCATGCCAGAGACTCAAATGGGACGCTTCAGGAGGAACTTGAGGGAGGGGGTAGTGAGGACTTCCAGCTATTCCCATAAGTCCACACGTAGTCTCGAAAAGATATTTGCATTCTTGGTGAGCTCATCAATGACTGTAGGGTCAAACACATGTCCGGCGTGGTTCAAGAATAGCTCCCATCAATTTACTCCCCCGCTGGCTCATGAAAGAAAAGGGAAATAAATAGTTTTCTTACTTCTTCAATGTCACCTATGTTCTACTTGAATGCTGCTGGTAGATGCCACTGCTTGCACAATGAAGAGCAGTATCCAGCTCTTCTCCCCTCCCCGGTGGCAGACGGTGCAATATGAACTGAATATTCGTCGTCACCATAAGCCTGTGAGTGGCTCCTGCTTGGCCTCAGGTGAGGCTTCGGCCGGGGGCGCTTGAGTAAAATAGTAATGCTCCCATCATTCCAGTAGAGGTACAGAACGGTTGCTGGTAACCGTCTTCATCATAGGCAAACTGGGGCTGACCTCATCAGGCCCCCCTCCCTTTCCTTTGTGTAAAGAAAAAATTCTCTTACTCTGGACTATCCATAGCAGGCCAGCATGCTGGGCCTCCCTCTCCCCTGCAGACCAACTTAATGTTCTGCCTGGACTGGCAGACAGCAGGAGTTCTGCCTCCCCCTCATTTTATGTCACTAAAAACTCAGTGTTCTTATTCCTGCCATTTCTTTATAACTTCATGACATTAAATGGGGGGACACTGCCACGGTAGCCCAGAAGGTTAGGGGAGGAGGGAAGCAATGGTGGTTGTTCAGGGGCACCCCCCGTGAATAGCATGTAGCTCATGCATGCTGATGGGATCTGACACAGAGGCACCATGTGCTATCTGATACACTGCGTTCTATAGTCACTTGCCCATATTCTAGGCAGGACTGATTCTATTTTTAGAAACCATAAGGGAGGATTGACTCGGGGAGTCATTGTCCCAGTTTGCTTTTTGTGCCCCGGCCGATCTCAGGCCAGGGGCACTCATGATAGCAGTAGACAGTTACAGAGGGGAGAGATAACCGTCATCTCCATGCCAGTTTACTCTGCAGTAGCGGGTTACAGAGAACGACTGCTAACCATCTCTGCTATCAGGCAAAGCAAATGAATGGTCTGTTGTAGCGCTGGAGTATCGGCTCTGGCACGGGCATCCAGTACACATACGTTGACAGTAAAAAAAAAAAGCGAATGGCTCCATGCCGTTGCCGTGCTATGGCGTCTGCCAGGAAAATCCAGCGGAAAAAGGGCGCAAAAGGATTGTCTGCTGCTTTTTCCCAGAGGAAGGAATGACTGACGCGACATTATCAGAAACCACCTCGCGACAATGTTTCAACCAGGGAATTCCAAGGGGCGGGGCGGGGAGACTGCGGGAACTATGGGATAGCTATGGAATAGATACCCAAAATGCAACGCTCCAGAAATCGACGCTAGCCTCGGACCATGGACACACACTGCCGAATTACTGTGCCTAGTGTGGCCGCGTGAAATCGAATTTATAATATCTGTTTTATAAAACCAGTTTAATGTAATTCGGAATTATCCCGTAGTGTAGACGTACCCATAGTTAATGAATACTTCTTGACCAACCTTGTTCTTTATGTGTAGAGCAGCAAGTCTTAATAACCAGCTGATAGCACTAAAGAATAGTGCTGGGGAAAGAATGCAGCTGTCCCACACAACTGAGATTGTGTAGAAATCTAGTGAAAGCCATGACCAACATACACTTTCACACAGGTACTAGTGTGAAGATTAGTCACCAGATTTAGCACCAACTCCTTTCAGTGAAAGCCAAAGCACGATCTGTCAACTGAATTTAAAGCTGCTCTGATGTAGATATATGCCATGTGAAGCAGAAATTTAAATTCTCAATGCAACTCAGCCAGAAGCCAGAGGGTAAGGACAGAGTCCATTGTCAGCTGCCCAAGAGCAAAACCTGATTACTATGGAAAACAATGTCTGCAAAGGAGCAGCTGCATCGTAACAAGAAAAATGTGAGCAAAGACCTTTCCAGGGATTGATAACAATGAGATTGGCCAGTAGTTGCCACAGTCAGTGCGAGATACTTTGCCATTGCATAACGACACTATGATGCCATCTTTCTTTTCTGCTGATACTCTGCCTGATGTCCACACTTTTAAGAACAGTTATGCAGGTCAATGCTCACTAGTTTCCAAGACTTTGAGCAGCTCAGGCGGAATACCAAGTGCAGCAGCACATCTGCTCCATAAATTTGGATGGTCTTTCATACTTCCTTGAGTGTTGGAAGATCAGTGATCATCCCTGGGTCTGCAGATGTGTGGTTCATCAGGTCACATAACTCTGGACAGTCCTCAGCAGGGGTTTAGTTCACAGGCTGTTGAGGATAACATATGTAACTTCAGTACCTTCCCAGACAAAGAGATCATTTGGAGTGGTATCTGAAATTCTATCTTCCATTCTGCTTCTGGAATAATCTGCATCAGACAGTCATGCAAGAAACCTTGTTTTTCTGAAGAGGTCTTTGATATAATGGCAAAAAAGACAGAAGCACACAAGCAAGGAGATGTCCAAGAACATAAACCTCTGAAATACATTTTCTGGGCCACTGCAAAACATGACCTTGAAATCTACATCAACTCCCTGGTCAACGAAGTAGAAGGTGACCTGAAGTACAACAATCTACATCCTGCATACAGAGCCATCATCGTCCTGGCTGGCAGCTATACACAGCCTTCTAACATTTCCATCAGATGGCTTTCCTGGTCATCATTGGATGAGGTCCTGGGCAGATGGAAAATACATTATGAAATCAGGCTGAACCACACACTGTAACACACTGAATCACCTATTTAAGGAAATAACCTTTTCAAGAAACAGACCAGTTATCCTTCAGTACTTGGTAGTTTGTTGTAGGCAAGTGTGTGTATGAAATGTTTTCTCCTTAACTTCATGGCACAGGTCTGTAAACTTCTTCCTGATGGGTATTCTATCATAAACATTTCTCAGCACGAATCACTGTAACATTTTTTGAAGAAACTCATGTGTGTGTAAGTAGGTGCACCTGGCCTTCTGAAAATGAAGTCCAAAGAGTTACATTGTCTGGCTATACTGAATGAAGGACAGGAGACATTTGATGTGGTTTAAATCAGGCTGCAACTTTATTATTAGATGTTTGGGACTAACCAGCAGATAAAAGTGTACAGTGCAGGTAACTCTATGTTCATTTCAATATTCACCTACGGGCTTCCTCCAGCCCCCCTCTTCTTTCCATCCAGGTCTCCCAGCCAAGCCATTGCTGAGACTTTACCATCCCCCCCAGCTCCCCGATGGTGGGTTAAGGCTGGCTACAAGGAAGGGGGGTTGGCTTCCTGCCATACCAGTCACAGGAGCCCTGAACCCCACTCCCCAGTTCCACTCCTTTAACAAACACCTCCTTTTAAAATCCTTTACCAAGCCATTTATCTGGTCTCTGTATCCCTTCCCTCTGGAGTACCTGCACTGGACATCTGCACTGCACTTACATAATGAGTTGCAACATTACAGCCTAACTCTCTTCCTACTCATCATAACATAGCCTTCCCCCCCCCCACCCACACACACCACCTGCACTGTGGAGAAGGCAAAAAAACAACAACAAAAAAACGCTCCCCCTAGGCCAATCTGATGGGGAGGGAAAAATTCCTTCCCAGTCCCCCTCTAAAGGAGTGACTAGCATGTTGCCCAGAGCAGGTCCTGATGAAACCTGGTATTTTGCCACCTCAAGGGGAGGTAGAGTGGGTGCTGCTTTGAAGAAAAAGGAGCATCACCTGCTGGACTGGCCTCTTTTCAACTCCCCAGCCCTTCCAGTCCCTGAGGATGGATGAGTCACTGTCACCACACTGACCCACTCCCCCTTTTGCAGCAGCCTCTGAGCCTCTCTCCCATCCCCCATCACCTGAAAAGTTCTAGTCTGTCTCCCCAGGCAAGCTGGACAATGCTTCTCCCCACCCCCCACCCCGTGCATAAAGTGTGGTGAGGGCATTAGTAGAATTGTTACAAAAACATAACCAACTTAATTGAGAATCTTTGGTACTATAATGAAAATATCACACACTGGAACATTTTCTTCTGCTTGCATTTTGTACAAACCCACTAACTTCACCAAACTCTAATTTTAGATCAAGTCTTCATTGGTAAGTAAACTTATAACAGTTCGCAAAATTATTACAGCAGTAACTGGCTGAAGAACAAAAGGGAAGAATGGAAGTTAAGTACCACCAGATACTCAGGGAGTTAAGAGGAAATACAAAGAGGACAAATGTGATGGTGAGGGAATAGATAATCAAAAGCAACAAAAGAAGCTGCAACTGTCAAACAAACATTTAGACAGAAAAAACCATTGCAGATAGATATATGTTAAACAGGTACTGCATGTAGATGGACTTAGATTTGCTGCATGGGACCAATTCATTTCCAAATGGTACTATATTACTTCCAATCAATATGCTCCCAAGATTGTAAGATGGGAAAAATGTGATCTATAAAGTGAATCTTGGTAATAGCTCTGATGACAGCATTCAGGACCATCTGCAGATGATTTAGCTAACTATCTGGAATGCCCAGAAATAAATGATTAGAGTGGCCAATCTTGTGAATAAAGAAGATATGGACAAGTGAGATGAAGTCAGCTGTAGATAGAATAGTCTTTAATCTCGCAATATTCTATAAATAATTCTATAAATTATTATCCATATATTTAATATGAAGATCAAGAGAGAACTTGTTTTCCCCTACATTTCAAACTACAAAAGGTGAATAAGATTTCCACAGCTCACTAGAATGCTGAGTAAGAATACAGGAAACTAGTTCTAAACCAAGAGCAGTTATGCTCCAGAAATAAAGTGCACTAGAATTCTGAAAAAGACACTTATTCTATACACCCTTGCCCATTATTTCTCCTAACTAAGGAAGATTGAAATAGGGTAAAAACATGTAGGGTCATCAATCGTATCACAGTTTTCTTCTGAAGTGGAATTAATTTATTAAACACATTTAACTCTCTGGAGATTGGGCAACAGCTTCTTTATTCAAACCCAATTGCCAGTATTAATAATTTGCATGAAATATCCAAGTACTAAAATAACAGAAAAGTTCATTTTAACAAGAGCAAGTATAACCCACTAAACTTTGATTACACAAGTACCCATTATCATTCCATTTTATGGCAGGAATAGTGAGCGGGTTCGGTCTGCTTTGACAGCAGAACTCCCACCTGAGGATAACAACACATAGGTAAATATGCAATTTTAATAGATATGGATATCCCATCCCTTGGTTGCTCCAGTTTGGAATAAAGATACCACAATGTAAAGCTGCTCAACCAAAAAAAAAAAAACTTTAGGTTTATAAGAGGACAATTAACTAAGACTTCTCATAAATCTAAACACAAATCTTATTACATCAATAAGCAAATACTATGCAAACAACAACAAAATTAGTATCAAACGTATAGATTTATTTAGTACCAAATGGTACACAGACCACAATTCCTATACATTTAAAACAAACACTACTGATTTGGCATCAACACACCATCCTGAGCTGAACTAGGACCAAGTGCCCAGGTTTTTTAATAGGCTGGTGTCCCTCTCCTTGTGGTTATCTTCTTGAGGCAACTAGTAAAGCAGGCCTGTGAGTATCAGGCCTCAGGGCAGAGATCCTCCCCTTCCTTCTGCTATGGCTGTCTCCCTCTGGGTCTGGCTGAACTAAATGAAGAGTTTGGGAATATTGACTATTACTGTTTAAAAGGAACAGTGACAGAAGCATGGGTTACATAAGGACTTACATACAATCTTACTGGCTATGTATTCAAGAGTATCTGAATCACCCTCATTTTATCTTCTATAGTTACCTTATCCACTCTTCATTCTGCACACATCAGGACTTTGTTAGGAGCACAAGTAAACGTTGCAGTAGCCGTGTTTAAATGTTAATTAGAGGTTCAAGTTTTTTTTATGGTATCTGCTCAGATAGCTGGAAAGCATCATAAGTCTCTGAAAGGCCACCAGGTGACATTGAGTACTGTTAAGATTTAGAACAGAATCAATTTTAAAAATAACAGCTGTAGGATTTCTGCTTACAGCACTAATTTTGGAACATTACTGCAACTTAGCTAAAACCACAGATTGAATATAAAATGTACTGCTTCCATAGCTGACCATTAATTTTAAGAACAAATAATGTCCAATCCCTTACAACCAGCTGCACACATGTATTAAAGATTCCAGTTGTACCAAAAGGATAATGGACCGCTGATAACATCACACAAATATAATGGTATTACTATAAACAGTTAATGTTAACTAAAAATGCTATAGCCATAATATTCAACTGTAGTTCACTATTGGATAATAAAGGAAAAAGGCAGAAAGAGCTAAAAATATCATGCCACTCTGATGAGTGTCAACAGCAAAAGTGACTGGAACTGAGGAAAGAATTTTTTCACGAATTAGAAGCACTGTGGTAATCAAAGTCAAAATGAGAAAGTCCAAATATAGTAATAAAGCATATAACCCCTTCAACCTGAAGGAATGAACCAAAGAGAGAGAGAGAGAGAGAGATGAAAAATTCATAGAGTAAGGTAAGTAATGTCATCAGAGGCACTATTTAATCTGAACTTGAAGTCTCCAAGGACCTGCACTCTATATCCTGGGAGAAGTCAGGATCAGTTCAGACAATACCTAAATGGGAAAATCTTTAGTAGCTGATTATAAATAATAAAGAAAAGGAGGTGAGTCTGTGAGAGTAAAACTATACAAAAGTGGAGGGGAGGCTAAATAGTATTTATGGGATCTTAGTAACCCCATTAGCAGTTTAGTATTTTGTAGTAATCGGTTACATATAATATCATGTACCTTTAGAGAACACAATGAAAAGAAAATTGCAGTGACCAACTTTTTCCCCTAACTTCTTTGTCATAATGAACTCTTCACTTCTGTCCATAAATTTAGCAGTTGGAAGATCAGTAAAAGTATATAGTTTAAATATATGCATTTTTCAACTGATCCACATGAATCAGTGACCTATAGTATTTTATCTGTATTGATACACATTGTGGTTACATCTCGATAGAGGTAATGCTCCTGAAACACTAGGTAAGTTCGTACGAAATCCATGAGCCATTTCAGATTTTAAAAAAAAAGTACTATTTTATGGAATTCAAGTCATCCCATTAACTTTGCATTGCATAAACCACTAGGTTAGGATTTTTAATTGAATGGGTTTGCACTTTCTATTTTTTCCCATTCAACTATAGTAGACTTCTATCTTATCATTTTGGAGCTATACACTCTTGTTTCAACATCCAAATTCATATCTCTTAAAGAAATTTCAAGAAGTTCATATACAAATACATCAGTGTTTAGAAAAAGCACTATATAGCATCCCAAAGTAAAGCAGCAGAAGAGGAAGATGACTTATTTTCTCTCTGTCTTAAAAAAACAGATATTTTTAGCACTGACCTTTCATTGAAACTTGAGTAAAGTTAGGACATACTATAGATCAGCTGACCGAAAGATACCTTAGAGTTTACAATCAAATCAGCTAATAGATTGGTGCATGAACAGTTCTAGATCAAAAACGACATGATCTATCTACCTTTCCCAATGCCCTACATATATCTGTCAGAAAGAAGTAATATAAGAAAAAAGAAACTAACACCACAACATGAAGTTTTCAAAATTGTTAGTGTCAGATAGGAAAGTAGTTTGGTGGTGAGTGGAACAGAGTTTCATGTTAAATACAGGAAATGGGACACACGTTCACCATATGGGAAAAGTGGATCAATATCCCAAACAGTGTAAAATGTCAAAGATCAATATCATAATTGAAATTAACATCTTCAAGAAGAGTTTGCTGACTCTCTGCTAAATGAAAAACTTAAATAAAGAAGAAAATAAATGAAAAAACCCAAACTGCACTCCTATAAACAGAATGGTAAAAAATATTCAGATATCCCAAAATTGTGGCATACTTCACAAACACTGCTGCTTTCTCTATACTTATGGTGGCATGTGGAGTACTGGCACTACACGTGCAGTTACGCGCCACAGTGAAAGCAGGCTGCTTCCACACTCATCACTGCAGTGTGCAGCTACGTGTGGCAGTGAAAGGCTCCAAGTGGGTAGGCAGTACGGAAAGGCTGTGGCAGGATGGAGTTGCTGGTGACTTTCCCCACTACCTCCTCCCTGCCAGAGCCTTTCTGGGCTACTGCAGCCTTTCAGTACAACAGGGAAAAACAGTGGGGAAAGTCTGCAGCAGTGGGGAGGCAGCGGGACAACACACTGCTAAAAATAGCAGTGTAGATGTGAGAGGTACTGCTTGGGCATGTAGAGAGCTGTGTAGGGTATATACCCTAGGGTTCAGGTATATAGGGTACTCTATTCTACTCACCTAAGCTGTGCCTCACCACATTGATATTTATACTTATACTGATATGTCTATTCTCTACACACTGCCTTTAATGCAGATATACCTTGAGAGACCATTCCACTACCCAAGAGAGCCCTTAAAACATCCTTATAAAAATCAATTCTTTAAACTTCTTCACTTATGTTCCTGTGCACTGAATTCCTTCCAGTTTGTCTAGCTGATGAGGTGCCCATAACCGAATGAAATATTTATAATAAATACTGCTATTAATTTCTGGTGTGATCAGCCTCAAACTATACAACAAGAAACTGTTGCCTTTGATAATGTAGCCCCAAATTGTTTTGGCCATTGTCCCTGCAGTATCACATAAAAAATGTAACTTAATTTGCTATCTTCTCTTACCCACAGCTGTCTCCAGGTTTTATCCCTCCCAACAAATATCTTGTTTCAATCTATTGTTCCACTATTGTAGTTTGTATCATTATTATATTGTTATATTTTGTTAATGTTTTCCTTCTAGTTGCCTTTTTTTACTCCTATTATTTCCCCACCCTCGCTGGTATTCAACACCTCCCAACTAAGAATGATCTTTGAATTTCAGTAAAATGAAGTTGTTATACCTTCTAAATAATTAAAGAATACATTAAAAAATAGAACTAACAGCAAGAACTCCATGCAACAAGACATGATCTGTGACCTGAAGAGTCATTAGAAGGATAATACATCATTCTCCTACCAGTTTTCACTGGGTGGGTATGTTAATATCCAAGTCAAGAGTAATATTTTGTGAAACACTATCAAAAGTCTAATTAAAATATAAGTGTGAAATCATCTACTGCATGTGCAATCATATTAAATACACACAAGTACATGTGTGCACATTTTGTGGACTTTGGGCCTCTATTTTTGTTTTTAAATAAAAACTCTTAACCCTAGATTTTCAATAATATCCTCTCTTTTAAAACGTGCATTGTCTTTATTTTTACTAGGATTTGAAGTTAGACTTACTGGATTTACAAGTAAGTGGGAAAATCTATTTCTTTTTTTGAAGGCTCCAAACTTCTAATCTCTCTCTTCTCTGGCTTTTCAAAAATACTTGCAAATGGTAACATAAGTCTGTTATCTAAGCTCCTTAAATCTTAAAGTGTTCTTGGATTAGTGGAGTTGTAGATATAAAAATAATCAGAAGCAAAATAGTCAGCTAATTAACATAATAAATTAAGTATTATTCAATTCATCTTCTACTCTTGGGAGAGAATGTGCAGTATCCCAAATAATCACAGAAGTTAGGTTAGCTGGTATCATTACTTTTTCGTCTCATCTTTTACTTACAACAATAAAAAAACACTACCAGCTGCATGTTTTCAATAACGTTAGGAATTTGTAATGTTAATCATGACAGCATGACAGCTGATTGTACTGTAGAGGAGTGGAATAAGATGGAAAACCACACCACTAACTCTACAAATTTGTTCCACATCTGTACTAAATTGTCATGTGCAAAAATACAGAAAAGATAAACAGGAGTACTGTCATTAAAACAATTCTGTTACCACTGTTATATTTAAGGCTGTGTGGGTTCATATTGTATTATAATCCCTGGTTCTTTTCTGTCCTTTTCCTCTACTTCCCATTTTTCTCTCCCCAACCTGGAACATGCCAAAAAAATCCTCCCATCATTATAATTCCATTCTTTCCTCTTCCTGTAAGCCAACTTCCTCCTGCAGACCCACAACAGGATCCCTTACTTTAGCAATAGGCCATAAAAGCAGAAGGCGGTTCAAATTTGGCACCTATTTATTTTATTTAAAGATTTATAAATAGTTCCCTTCACTATGGCCATTGGGCTTCTGAAATAATAACAACAGAAATAAAAATTATGAAAAGAAAATAGTCTCATACTGTAGGATAGTGCTGGCTCCCACTAGCTGTGTAAAATCCAGTCCAACAAATAGGTACTAAAACTAACCAAATATAGGTTATGTTGGGGCCAGAGAAGTTAGTCCCCAGTTGAGAATGTGCTAACTTCAGGAACTGACAGCAAGAGTAACCTAGCATACTGCAACCACTTGTATGAAATAAAGTGGGAGAAGATATCTCAGCTAGTTGGGTAGAAAAGCCATTTAGAGACTTTATTCAACTCTGGAACTACTCTCAAAAGTGCTGAACATAGAGCTCTGGGTTCATGTGCATATTATAGTTTTCATCCATTGAGAGGGATGGAATCCTCCACTCATTTTGCACTACCTGAAGCTTCCAGATACTTTTGAAGATTAGTTCCAAATTTAAAAAACATTGCAATAATCTAGACTTGAGGTTACAAAGATAGGGTCCTTTGTGCAAGGGACCACTTCAGAAAGTAATGGTTGCATCCTCTGGGTCACCCTTAGATAAAAAAAGGCATTAATTGCTATTACCTAGGACTCCAGGAGCACTGATGGATCCCATAGCATCACGAGACTACAAACTATACAGGGAAAGATCAAACACATATATGCCTGTGATAGAAAGCTCTGCTACAGCCATAGCCCATTCTTCTAGAAGTTTCCCTTCAGCTATTACCATCACTACTCTGTTAACCAAAAAAGCAAGATTTAAATGGAGCCTCTATGAAGTTGCTTGATCTTTGGAATACTAGAAATAGTCTTAGTGGAGCTGGATTAGTGGGCACAGTGCAGGTGATGCAATCAAAGATGCATGACAAATATGATGTATGAAGTGACTAGGCAGTTTATCACCTCTCTGTGCAAATTTGCACATGAATATCAGCTGCACATATTCATATATAAAAACACATTAACTGCTATCAACATACATTAGTTTAAAGAAAGTCACATCAGCAAAAGGCGTTTTCTACTATTCCTCACAAAATAACCAATATTCATTGCACTTGTAAAGTAATAGTCAAGCTACTGACTAGTATCATTTACTGTGGTGACAAATCCTGCGTGTTGGGGTTAGGCTAGATGACCCTTGCAGTCCATTCTAACCCAATGATTCTATGATACAAACATTCTAATTTTTCCCATTGATAATGTTACCTCTGTATTTATAAGATATTCCCTGCATTAAGTATTGCAAACACTAAGGTACTGTTATCTAGTTCTCTAAGACAGAAATTGGATAGTTTTAAAGCATGATGTCACACTGTAATTTTGTTTTAAATTTGAAGGAGGATTTTTTTTAAACTTCCACATCTGGGAAGGATGTGTCCCTTCTTTCCAGATGGAATTAAAATCTTACAAATAATGTTAACGAATGTAGCTAATACATAATAATAACATATTTAATTTATAATATCATGCTCCAAATCAGGGAAATTTGTTTTACTTGAATTTGAAACCCTTCAAAATAAAAAAACTAAATTTATATGATAGCATTTTTTCTGATTAATATATCATGTCATTTGATTTGATAAATATTTATCTTTTAATCATACAGAAAAAAATGAATGCCTGAATTCTGCATCATACATAAGGATAACTGATGAAATATCATTTTTAAAAGGTTCTGTTAAACTAGAACAAATAGGGATGGGCAAACCAGTTGAAATAAGGTACAAACCAACCCAAACTTTCAAACATACACAATTCCCATTCATTTCAATGTTAGGAAATATTGGCTTTTTTTAAAAATATTAGGAGCCCAATTAGAGTGCAGTTAATCAGAGTGCACATAGAAACTGGGTAACGGTGTGATCAAATAGCTATTGGGGATTTCTAACATTTTCAGAGTCTGGCCTTTTTTCTGTGTGTGTAAGTGTCCTTACAGTCATATGGAGGTAAAAGAATTTACCTACCTCACAAAGACTCTGACGTTTAATTAACTAATATTTGTAAAGCACAAGGAAGGTGCTGTAAAAATGACAAGGATCATCACTATAAAAAAGGATATGCTCTGAATAACTGTCTGAATTTTGAAGCTAGTTTTACCAACCATATCCCCCAGCCTTTTGAGGCTCAGCAATCACATACATCAAATGGGCCACACCAATGGCCCAACTATATTTTGCTGACTGGTAAGTGCAAAACACACATTTGTATAAGCAAACTAGGTTGCAGGGCTCATACTTACAGACTAGTTTTTGTAAATGCTCTTTGTTCATAGATACCCAGAAAGAATTTAATATTTTTTTCTTAGAAGTCACACTTCATATTTTTTTGGATTATCTGCTTGCTCTAGTTATGAAAAACTATGACTCTTTTTCTGTCTACTGGACATACATGTAAATGTGTGGCATCCTCCTATTTTTTAGCATATTTTCCTTGTGAACAGGTGGGGAAAATCCTTTTTAATAAGGTATTGGGCTCTTTTCAGGTCACCAAAGGATTTTGATTTCTTTGCTTGTCAGCTCTGATTAAATTAAAAGAAAATGTTCTAAAAAATATGACTTCATGTGGCAGGCTATGTCAAAAATCGTTAACACAGCATGGGAAAATGTTTCAAAGCATCTTCAGGAACAAGTCAGAAAAAACTATTACACTCTTTTCTTCAACTAGGTCTTAAGAACAATTGTAATAATTAATATCAACGCTATTAGAAACAATGAGGAAGGTAGTAAGAAAACAATCAGATTCATTGGTTTTGTCTGCAAGTTATATATCCTTCCTAAATACTAATGTGGGCTAACAACACTGGATATAAGTTTGCATTTCCTAATCATGCACTTTAAAGTCACTTTACTTTAAAACCTCAGGACATTTTTAATGTTATATATGGTTTCAGTTACATATTTTTACAAGTATGGATATCATAAGATGGAAATGAAATGTCATATTTAAATGATAGTAAAAGAATAAAGATATATGTTTCTCATGTAATAATTATAGAGAAAATATTAATTTATTATTTCTTTATGCCACTATATCTCAAATGTAAAGCATATTTTATGTTTATTAATCAGTGGTTATAGTTATATTTTTTTAAAGAAATCACAGTTATAGATTTTCAGAGTGAAGTAGTTGTTGCACTCTAAAAGATTAAAAAATTTTTAATATTTAAATCAATTAGTTCTTACTTTGCCCTAAAACCAACTTGAAAGTAGAAATACTTTCTGCGTGTTACTTTTCTTTGTAAGGTCAATACACGCTCCTTTCATGATAAGTAAACAGTTGGCAAGGAACTCCCTCTTGTGGTCAAATATTCTGAATTAGAAAAAGATTTGCACTCAACTGATGGTCTGGATTATTAGAACATGGGGTTACTTGAAACCATTAAGATTAACAATACTGATATAAGTGGTTTTACTGAAGCAATTCATTGCAAATTAGGACTGAGTTCTGAAACACATGCTCTTAATTTTTGCTAAAAAGTAGGGATTTGCACCCATGTTCAGGTTAAATTAGATATGAAGTACAATTTCCACCTCTCCCCTCCCTCCCTTCAAAATTGCAAGATCTGTAATCCCTAAACTATCTAGAGTGCAATGTAGAAATTCAAAAGGAAGATTAATTTCTCACCCTATGAGGGACAAGATTAGAGAGAGAGATTGACCAGAAAACACAAAAGAGACAGCAGAAAGTCAGACATGGCCTTGCCAAGCAGTGTTACACTGAGAAAAGCCAAGAGAGAAACATTATGGCTGTGCTGGCTGAAATGGGATCGGAGCACGTGCAGAGAAACTGTCTTCTGTTGTTTTATTTCTCCTATGTTCAGGGGAAGAGGACTTTATACAGTCTTTGTAAACAGGATTGCAAAGATACCTGACTCCATTATCAGTTTCTCCTCCTAATATAAGCAACCTGTAGGGCCCTGAACTTGGGCCAACCACTGGTGTCAAAGGGGAAAACACTGGTGTAAGAAGTGGGATCCAGTTTCCAAGGAGAGAAATTGTGAGCTGGCATTTCTGTTTAACCAGAATGGATAATGGAGGTGCTTTCAGAACTCACAAATGGTCAGAAGGAATTGAAACAAGATTTAAAGCAAGAATTGAAGGCTTCCCAGAAAAGACTGAAAATCTGCAAGCAGAGATGAAATCTTTTTTGAAGCAGCAAGTACAAAAGCCCAACTGCAAAACTCCCTGAAAAACTCCCTGGCAAGAGATATTGAAGAGGTGACCAGTAACGTGACTGTCATGGATTAGAAGGTTTGCCAGGAAATCTCTGGTGAACTGGGAATAGAACTGCTAATAGAAAGAAGCTGCAGCAAGAACTAAAGAAGCTGGGAAATCATTTCGAGAAGGAAAGCAAAAGGTCACAGCCCAAAGTGGAAGTCAGCAACCTGGAACAGGAATGGCTAAAGGAGTTGGGCAAGACAGGGCATTCACAGCAATTTTCTACCCCCAGTTGTAGCCCATAGAGATCCAGAAGTGAGAGGGTTAGGATGACGGCCTTTTTAGGATGCCAATTGCAAACCTTGCCCCAAGCAAACGAGCAAGAAATTTGTTGCTCCAGGTGTGCCTCTCTTCCTTTAATTTGCAACAGTGCTCATGTTCCTGGAACAATGGGGGTGAGGTTGTAGGAATGGACCCCATAGCAACAAAAAACTCTCTGATGAGATGATTCTGATATCAGGATATCATGTGACTGGAAAATCAACTGGCAAATACAGTGAACCTGGAATAGAGTGTACCCTTACAATACCACAGTAAAAGCTTTCTGGTCACAGTGGGAAAGCTTAGAGAGTTTAAAAATAAAATATTATATAGAACATGGGAGAAACCAGCAGATGATGGTTCCCGGAGTCCACTCAATGTTAAAAAAAGAGGTTCTGAGGTTATTTGGTTTTAAATCCACTGAACATCTTGGGGTTGCAAAAACTTTAGTCAAACTAAGAGAGAATTTCTAATGGGTAAAATAAAGGCAGGATGTAGAAGAGTGGTGCAGGAAATGTGATGCTTGTGTTGGAACCCCCCCTATGCAGCAATATCTTGTAGGAGCACCAATGGAGTGCATTGCTATTGACATGCTTATGTACGTGCCTGAGACTGAGGCTGACAGTCAATATAGGCTTGTTCCTGTTGACTATTTCACAAAATATCCTGAGGTTTGCCTAATAGGAAACCAAGAGGTTGTGACAGTAGTAGAGGTCCTTGTGAATGAATTCTTCACCAGGTTTGGAGTCCTGGGTGACTTACAGACAGATCAAAGGAGAAAATGTGAATGCAAAAGTGGTTCAGAAGGTCTAAGAGGTTCTAGGGATCCATAATACTTGCACCACCCCAGCACACCCATAGTTTGATGAAAGGTTCAACAGGACTTTGGGGGTTCAGCTGGCTACCTTTGCAGAAGACCAGCATTTCCCATTCCTTTTGATGACTTGTAGAACAGCAGTCAATGAAAACACAAAGCAAACCCCGCGACTCCTTATGTTTGCACAAGGATCCCAGCAAACCTCTGGTATGGAATTGCTGAAGAGGAATAAAGGGATTTGAACCATTTGGACTATGTAGAAACCTTGTAATCTAAAACTGAACAATCTCAAACCTTTGCTAAAGAAAATTTGAGGATAGTCTGTGATGAAATTAAGGGCTGTAAAATGTAAAGTTATACAGGGAGACTAGTAAAAGAGTCGATCTGGACTGGTTCCACAATTTGAAGAGAAAGAAAAGTAGGAGCCCTGAGCTGGATAAACCTTGAGAGGGATGCTGTACAATACTGACCTGAGTAAATGAAGTGGTGTAAGAATGTAAGGGATATAGTTGGAACTCAGGACTAAACCCAAAGTTATCCATAAGGACCATCTGAGATGGTATCAGAAGTGTAGGATTTCATTGTGGCTGCCCCCAGAAACTGAGAATATAGCTGTGGAAGTTGAGGCTAGGAAAACTGTGACAGTAATGAGCCCCCATTAGAACAAATGGGAAGAATTTGTCTCAGCCAGCAAATTGCACAGACATACTTTAAGAGCACATTGTAAGTGGCTACTTGGTTGCCTTAAAGGAAATCTGACAGGGAATGAAAAATCCATGGGATTTGGATGGGAGTAAAATTGTTGTGCTGGTGGCATGAAAATATCCTGACAGAAAGGCACTATGTAAATAGTGAAGCTTGTATCATTTGTAATTTGTTAAATTATTTATTTTGTTTCTGTCTGAAATGGGTTGTTGGATGTTACCATTTTAGGACACTTCAGAATGATGGGCAGAGCTAAGACAGAGAGTAGTTTTGCCGGTTGCATAAAATGTCATTGAAGCTGGTGGCTAAAACTAGTTTCTCTGCATTTAAAAAATAGTTAAGCTCCTTTATGAAACAGTCTGCACTTCAAATCAAACCTGGGCACAGGCCAATAGCCAAAACAAAGGTGCACGTGAGAGTGCACAGGAATGTGAACGATGTGGGAGAGGGGCTTGGTTAGGTATTGTTTTGAGTAGAGGTGTGTGGGAGGAGAAGGAAAGAAACCCCAAAGAAGACCCAAGAGATACAGCAGAAAGCCAGACACAGACTGATTAATCACAGTGTGACCTGGAAAAAAAGCCTAGAGAAAGAGCTTTTGGGCTGAGTGCTGGTTGAAAAGGACTTGGAGTTGTGATTAGAGAAACTATCTGTTATTTGATTGCTACTGTGTTCAGGGAAACAAGACTATTCATTCTTATAAAAAAGATTGCATACAAGGCCTTTGCATTTCCATTGGGAGGCTACAGGCAATGCAGCAAACTACTAAACAGGATAGGGTGCTCCAGGAAGTAAAATTATTAATACTCCTGCAACAAGCAGATGTTAAGGAGAAAGTGCCACTGGATGTTACCATATTTCCAGAGTAGGGATGAGCTGTGTGCACAAGACAGGATTTTATTTAAAGGAGACCAAGCAGATTTCAGAGCTGACATCATGAGAAAGATACATACCTCACACTTGGGGTGAGATAAGCCAGAGAGAGAATCTTCTGCTAGGCATGAATGCTCATTTGAGTATGTACATGGAGCTATCAATGATGTGTAAAGAGTATAGTGATAAGCAAAGAAGGAGACTGCAGTCTCATGAAATCCCAACCCAACCCCGGGAAAAGGTCAAAACAGACCTATTAACTTTTTAGCTACATGGTCACAGAAGATTACGGCTCCAATTTCTGGAAGGCAGAGTATCTGAAGGACAGTCAGGCAAGAACTGTGATCAGGAAACCGAAGGTGCATTTTGCAAGGAATGGTATAACTGACACACTGTACTCACCAAATGGGAATCTGAACATAAGACATCTTCTTCTTGGTTCCATAAGGCAATGGGTAAGTAGAGGCAGTGAAAATACAGCCAAGAGACTGATGGCAAAGGCAAATCAGACAGGAATAGATCATTACCTGACAATATTGGGCCATTGCAATACCTCTTCCCCCCTCACCATGCACGTAATGACTAGATAATAGCCCAGCATAGAGGCTGATGGGCCTGAGAACCAAAACTTTGCTTCCCATGAGGGGTAGGTTACAGCAGCCAAACAAAGGAACTATGGATAGTACACAGAAGAAGTTAAAAAGAACTCGGAGCTAGTCAAGCAGCCTGCTGCAACAAAAGAGCCAAGTACCTGAGGTCACTATGCACAGGTCAGTGAGTGTGGGTCCAACCATCAAATAGCCATACAAAACAATGATGAAAGCCAACAGTACAAGTTGCAGTGGGACACAGGTCATATGAATTAGCTATAGACTCAAGACAGTGATGGAAATGAAATTGAAGACAGCTGTGGAGGACTTAGCATGAGCCTCAGCCCTCAGTTGGCATGGTGTAGGAGGACCAGAAACAAGATAGATGGGCAACGGTGGACCAACAGTATGTCATCCAGGAAAATGAAGGCAACAATTGGTTGGAAACCTGTCCCCCACCAACAGTGATTAGACAAACAAGTGGGAGACTGGTTCAAAGACCAACACACTTGTAGGGCTATAAGATGTAGCTGACCACTTAGTGATCTCTGTTCCCAGCAAGTTGGAAATGTTGGCACAAAAGATACAACAATTATTGAAAGAAAAGGTGTAACAACCAGCATGGACCTTGGAGGGAGGACCATGGGTTGCATGAGGGAAGAATTTGGAGGAGGAACCAGGAAATCAGTCTGCTAGCTGCAGTTGCAGCATTACTGTAAACACTGCTCTTAGCAAAAAGTTAGTTTACTTTTACAGGCATGAACTTCTCTCATGTTATCACCCAACACATGGTATATGAAACAAAAAGGAAACCAGTTTCAGGATATGAGGGCCAGATCCTTGGCTAGCAAACTACATCAGTTTACAATTGATAAGTGTCTGGCTCATGTTTTTTAATCTGACAGCATCTATTTACTCTTATATTTGTAATATACAACATCTTTCATCCAGACAGATCCTAAAGTCCCTCACAAAATGAAACCGATGGCACAGAACTATGTCTATACTTATTGCTGAAATATGGCCACTTCTGAAGTAAATAGTTTAAAAAACAAACAAACAAACAAACAAAAAAACAACCCACAACATACACTATTGCTTGTATGGTGAAGAATACCACAATAATTAACATTAAAGTATGCAAAATTTAATTACCCAAAGACAGTAGTGTAGCTAAATCCCACACACCCCTTCTGAAAATGTAACAATGTATTTTTAACTGAACTATATATCCTCCAATTGTTAATGGAGTGCATTAGAAAAGTCACTAAGGTAATGCTCCAAACTGGAGGATGTGTAATAAATTTCCTTGCTAATATTGGATTGCTTTTGTCAGTTTGTGTTACAATTTAACATTGTCTCACCATTTTGCATGTGTGTGAATTACTGTTCAAGAAAAAGCATATTATTACTGTTACCGTTTCAATTGATTTTGCTGTTTTGGTTGCAAAGTCATCTCACTTTGTATTTTCCAGTGAATTAAGTACTTAGTTCCACAGAATAGTTTTCACTTTGTTGCCTCCTATTAAAAATGATATGCTATTTTAACTCTAAACTCAACAGCTTTAATTTCCTTCAATGTGTTTTATTTTCCTTTCCTATTTTATATACTAGAATGTACAGGGGATATACACTATGTTTATATTTCATGTAATTGTGTAGCTTCAAGAAAAGTCCTTAACCACATGTATGGCTGTATCAACATAATGACAAAAGAATTCGGAACACAAAGAAAAGGAGTCCCTGCACTGGACATCCGCACCACACTTAAATACTGAGTACGGCCTAACTCCCTTCTCTATTCACTCTAACAAAGTCTCCATGAACCTACTGTGAGGAGGGTGAAAAAAATCCCACTCTGCTTTGGCCAATCTGGGAATGATTCCTTCCCAGCCCTCAAGAAAGGAGCAGCTAGCACAATGCCTTGCTAAACCTGGTATTTTGTCACTCCCAAGGGAAACAATAATTTCAAGTTGACCCCAAAATTAAATTTTTCAGAACTTTTAGCAAATGAAGAAGTTGAAAAAATAATCATTTGGGATTAAATGAAATACTTTGTTCATCCAGAAATGGAATATTTTGTATCCAGTTATGTTTTTGCTTTTTTAATATTATTGAATAAAACTCCTAATGGAACCATTGAAATAAAGTTGCAAAATGTTTGTCTAACCAAATCCATATTTTTCACTGAAAAAAAGTTTCAGATGAAAAATTTCACCCAGCTCTATTACCAAGTGCTTCTCAAGAGGACTCCAGAAGAGGAAGGGACATGGTATCTAAAGCCCATGGAACTGTAGGGATCCCTGGGGGCAGGAACCTTCAGCACCAGAGAATGGTCAGCCCTGTGCACAGCTTTGCATAAATCTTGTACTCTTAGCAGTACAGACTGCCCTGCAGCAACATGGAATCCTCTTCAGATAACAAGGGGGTCAGGTGTCCGCTTTGTGCACAGGTGTGGAAAGAACTATGTTTTCTTTGTCCCATGCAGAGATACTGCACTAGAATAATAGAATATCAGGGTTGGGAGAGACCTCAGGAGTTCATTTACTTCAACCCCCTGCTCAAAGCAGGACCGTTCCCCAACTAAATCATCCCAGTCAGGGCTTTGTCAAGCCTGACCTTAAAAACCTCTAAGGAAGGAGGTTCCACCCCTCCCAAGGTAACCCATTCCAGTGCTTCACCACCCTCCTAGTAAAAAAGTTTTTTCCTAATATCGATCCTAAACGTCCTCCATTGCAACTTGGGACCATTGCAACTTGTTCTTTCATCTGCTACCACTGAGAACAGTCTAGATCCATCCTCCTTGGAACCCCCTTTCAGGTAGTTGAAAGCAGATATCAAATCCCTCCTCGTTCTTCTCTTCTGCAGACCAAATAATCCCAGTTTCCTCAACCTCTCCTCATAAATCATGTGCTCCAGCCTCCTAATCATTTTTGTTGCCATCCGCTGGACTCTTTCCAATTTTTCCACATCCTTCTTGTAGTGTGGTGCCCCAAACTGGACACAGTACTCCAGATGAGGCCTCACAAATGCCGAAAAGAAGGGAATGATCACGTCGCTCAATCTGCTGGCAATGCTCCTACTTATACAGCCCAAAATGCTGTTAGCCCTCTTCACAACAATGGCACACTGTTGTCTCATATCCAGCTTCTCATCCACTGTAACCCCTACTTCCTTTTCTGCAGAACTGCTGCTTAGTGACCAGGTCCCTAGTCTGCAGCAGTATGTAAGTGAGTGGACTAACCCTTGTGGTGCCTCCTTCTGGTTGCCCATGGGAATTAGATCTTCCAGCATCCTGGAGCTCCCCCTGCAGGCTGGTGATCCACCTTGCCGCTGGCCCCTGTGTCTATCCCAGGATCCCGGTGCCCCTTTCTCTGGGTTGCTGACCCTCCTGGCAGTATTCCCACACTCTGGGTCTCCCCACCCAGCGGAACCCCCAGCCACTAACCCCACCTCACCTCAGTTTAAGGCTACTGCCAGTCACCATCTAGCTCCTCTCCCTAGGGCAGACTGCAGTATATGCCACTCATCACAGGCAAGGTTGGGTTGGACCTGCTGCCTCTCTCTATAGCTGGGCTGCTCCTCTGCAGCCCCAATACTGGTCTTAGGCCCTCAGTTAGGCCCACAGCCAGAGGCTTTCCTAGGCCAGAGCTCCCTAGCTCCTCTAGCCTTCCCCCAGCCCTACTCTTCCCAGTACCTTGCTCAGCTCACTAGCAGCCAGACCCTTCTCTCTCTACAAGCAGAGAGAGAGAGAGTCCTGAGCTTCTGGCTGCCCTGGCTTTCTTATAAGGCCCAGTTAGTCTGTTTGGGGCATGACCTCAGCTGCAGCCACTTCCCCCAGTTAGCTGGGGCTTTCCTCCCTTCCCCAGCCGCAGCCCTTTGCAGGGCTTTTCCAACCCCTTCAAGGAGGGAGTGGGTGCTAACCCCGCTACACAGTGCATGGGATTCTTCTGTCCTAAGTGCAGAACTCTGCGCTTGTCCTTGTTGAACCTCATCAGATTTCTTTTGGCCCATTCCTCTAATTTGTGTAGGTCCCTCTGAATCCTATCCCTACCCTCCAGCATAATTACCACTCCTTCCAGTTTAGTGTCATCTGCAAACTTGCAAAGGGTGCAGTTCACACCACCCTCCAGATCATTAAAGAAGATATTGAACAAAACTGGCCCCAGGAGCAACCGTTGGGACACTCCACTTGAAACCGTCTGCCAACTAGACATGGAGCCATTGATCACTACACATTGAGCCTGATGATCTAGCCAGCTTTCTATCCACATTATTGTCCATTCATTCAATCCATACTTCTTTAACTTGCTGGCAAGAATACTGTGAGAGACCGTATCAAAAGCTTTGCTAAAGTCAAGGAATAACATGTCCACTGCTTTCCCCTCATCCACAGACCCAGTTATCTCACCATAGAAGGCAATTAGGTTAGTCAGGCATGACTTGCCCTTGGTAACTGTCCTGATCACTTCTTCTCTCTACTCATTGATTCCTTTGAGATTCTGCTCCAATGATTTTTTTACTTAACTGGGTCTGTAGTTCCCCCAGATCCTCTCCTCTTTGTTTTATTAAACGTGCGGCACTCATTAGCCTTTTTCTAGTCATCCGGGACCTCGCCCAATCACCATGAATTTTCAAAGATAATGGCTAGTGGCTCTGCAATCACATCCGCCAACTCCTTTAGCACGCTCTGATGCAGTGCATCCAGCCCCATGGACTTGTGCTCATCCAGCTTTTCTAAATAGTCTTGAACCATTTCTTTCTCCACTGGAGGCTGGTCACCTCCTCCCCATACTGTGCGGCCCAGTGCAGCAGTCTGGGAGCTGACCTTGTTCGTGAAGATAGAGGCAAAAAAATCATTGAGTACATTAGCTTTTTCCACATCCTTTGTCAGTAGTTTGCCTCCATTCACTAAAGGGCCCACACTTTCCCTGAACAACTTCTTGTTGCTAACATACGTGAAGAAACCCTTCGTGTTACTCTTAACATCTCTTGCTAGCTGCAACTCCAAGTGTGATTTGGCCTTCCTGATTTCACTCCTGCATGCCTGAGCAATATCTTTATACTCCTCCCTGATCATTTGTCCAATCTTCCACTTGTAAGCTTCTTTTTTGTGTTTGAGATCAGCAAGGATTTCACTGTTAAGGCAAGCTGGTCGCCTGCCATATTTACTATTGTTTCTACACATCGGTAGGTTCCTGCAATCTCAATAAGGATTCTTTAAAATACAGCCAGCTCTCCTGGATTCTTTTCCCCGTGTTATTCTTTCAGGGTTCCCTGAGGGAGTCAAAGTCTGTTTTTCTGAAGTCCAGAGTCTGTATTCTGCTGCTCTCCTTTCTTCCTTGTGTCAGGATCCTGAACTCGATCATCTCATGGTCACTACCTCCCACTACACCCAGACCTTTGTGCAGGAGTCCAGAATTCAATTCCCAGAAGGTATTGCTGGGATTTTAGGTAGTCACAATGCCACTCTCCATCTACCCCACTGGCTTCTGCTGGTGCATGGGGCAGAACCTAGAACTATGTAAGACTGCAACTGAAGTTATTGGACTTTTGCCACTGTGTTCCATGGAAGAAGGATATGGCCCTTCAGTAGCTAGCCCTTTTAACTTAGTTATTTAGATTTGTAACACATCTTTATATGGGCAAACTTTTACTTTTCTGACTTGTTTCTTAACCACCAAAAATATTTTGCATCACATATAATTCTATTGCATTAAAGTGTCAGGCCTGCTCCCCTTTAAAACAATATGTTGGGTGAGGCTGTATACTCAAGCAATGCGTTTTTTTCTCATTGTGCTATATGATTTCAAAGCCAGTTATCTGGCTATTATTTACCTCCAGACCTAGGTGTTACTTTACATTGCCGCGGGTGTCACATTTTAAAATAACGGTTTTCCCCCTTTTGTGCTCTTTTCATATCTTCAACATGCTTTCCAAAAAAAATAAAATAAACTAAAATTAAAAAAAAAGGATCCTGCTGAGAAGAGGTTTTTTTTAATAATTCATGTTACTCTTCTTTGTAGAATACTTTCTCCATGGCTTAAACATAATTTTCCCACTACTGATTTTTTCCGTGTCCACTTGGCAAGCCATTGATTTTTTTTAACCTGTGCTTTGAACGATGTTGAAATTATTATAGCTGTTTTTTTTTCAGTTTCCATTCATATGGCATAACATTTTTACATTACCAAACCACTATCATAAGTCTACTTTGCAATACTACTGCATTACTATAATTTACTCTAAAAAATACAACATAGGTCTCTGAAGCAATTAATTTTCTATTCAAATGATGCCAGAAGATTGCAACTCTTAGGAAAAAGAGAAAGTTCAAGACATAGGTCATTTTTAGCTGTCCCTGTTATCAAGAACATATGCACAACAGAATTTACACAAGTTGTTTAGACTGAGATACAAAGGATTTTTGCAAGCATCTATGTGACTTAGGAGCCTAAATCTCATCACCTAAAGTCATTTAGGAGCTTAAGTGCCATTCAAAGTCAAGCTCCTAAGTAACTTTTGATAATGAGTCTTAAGCACATTTTAAAATGTTATCCATATTTCCATCAGGAAAAACGTACAGGAATAGATCCTTTTCCCTGCACACAACACAAGTAAAAGTAATGTCAAAAAGATACGCTACAGGTGATCAAGAAAATGACTTCTCCCTTCTCTGCCAGCACGTGAAGCAGTGGCAGAGCCTTTGTCATAGCTCCTGTGACTGACATTCTCTCCCCACAAAAAGGGGTTTGCCCGATGGATCCTTATATTTGCGGAACCCCTCGTCATGTCCTCATCTCTTCCTGAGGCACAGGATGTACACCTGCAGAGTACAGCTCCCACTGTGTATAAGAGACGTAGACCTTTGTTCAGGTTTCCTGTATGCTGACGCAACACAGAAGTTCTTCTGTATTAAGTGTCTTTCACCACCCTTACTTGCAAGTAGTCGTAAATCCAAACATTGTAATGTAATATCCATTAATAGTCCTGTTGTTACTTTTGTGTGCTCTGCTGTTTATATGATCACAAGTTTAAAAAGAAAGCTATTTTTCTTAGTCCACCAGTCTCGACAATCAAAACGTAAGATTTTTTTTTTAAATCTTGAATGTGAATGTCTTTCAAAATAAGTTAAAATTACAATTCATAACTGATCAAAATATTTCATATCAGGGGACTAGCTTAGATGGACTATAATATCCATATTTACCCAGACAGAGGATGATCTGCTAGGAATCAGCCAGACCATTATTTAGGGGAGAAGTTCTCAAACTGCAGTCTGGGGACCACTGACAATGTGCAAAGCACTTGTTGGTGATCTGTGAAAACCAAGGTGGTCTTAAGGGGCCATAATTTCCTCCTTATTCCCAGTTTCTAGGAGACAGCTCTGAATCTCATCTCAGAATTAAAATGAAAAAGATGAACAACCTCTGGGTTATGGTCACCCACAGATCACTCTTGTTAGAAGCTGGACAAGGGCTGGTTGGGATGGAAGTCCACCCCAATTTAGGCAAGGCTGCAGATCACTCTTCTCAGCAGAACAACTTCTGAAATCATTACATAAGATACTTCATTAGATTGCCTTTGTATCCAGCTCAACCCAAGTCAGAAGCCCTGACAGGTGAAAAAATATAAACCTAAAATAGAGACAAGGTGGGTGAAGTAATATCTTTTTTTTTTAACAACTTCTGTTGGTGAGAGACAGAAACATTTAAAAGATTATCTCCCTCACCAACAGAAATTGTTCCAAAAAAAGATATTATTCACTTTGTCTCTTTAGTATCCAGGGACAGACACGGCTACAACTACACTGCATCCAACAACATAAAAAAAGTCAGTAACTCTAAGAGGAGGTTAGAGAAATCTGCAGAAATAACTGCAGACTCATGAGGGTCTTATTGAGGAGGAGTGAAGAATGCTTAAAGAAAGCAACTAGGAGTGCAATGATAATGCAGTCCTTATAGCATCAGTCCTACATGACACATATACTGGGGCCTTGGTTGGGTGAAGGATACAGATGCAACTGATTTCAGGCTAAAAACTGTTCCTGAATTATCGGTAGCCCCAAGCACAGGGAATGATTCACTTATTCAAAGTGATCTATTATACTCCCAACAAATCCTCATAATATTGTAGATCATCTTCCTTAACTCTATCCAAGGTTTGAGAGAGAAAGGTAGAGTGAGACCCAACTTACACTCTATGCTAAGAATAAATCCCCATCAATTTCAGTGAAAGTTTTACCCGTGCAAAGAATGAAAGATGGGGCCCTAAATCTTGAAAGTTGTATCAAAACAAATCATCATATTGGAAGAGCAACTCTTCCAAGTTTTTAGTCAAAATGCTAGGATTTAAATTCCACAAAGGAAGATTTTGTGCAAGAAGAAGTGGAGATTGTAAATTTATAACCCTTGAAGCTTAAACTAGGACATGATACTGAAATAATTCAATTTTTTGGGATGCATTTTCAGTGATAAAACTGCTATAGACACAAATAGACAAAATACAGCATGGACTTGGATAGTTATATGGCACATGATGATGGTCTTTGTACAGTACACTGACACGTTATTAAATTGGACCTCAGAGACTTAT
Organism: Chelonoidis abingdonii; assembly: GCF_003597395.2. Lineage (NCBI taxonomy): Eukaryota > Metazoa > Chordata > Testudines > Testudinidae > Chelonoidis > Chelonoidis abingdonii. The sequence goes on along the minus strand of NC_133774.1, from coordinate 60,441,213 downwards.
GAATGTATTAAGATCTCAGACACTCCCTTAACCTCTTGGTTAATTAGCCTTTTCTTATATTGTGTTGACCAAAGTAAGTCAAGCCCCCATGGTGCTTTCCAGCCAACTCAAACGCAAAATGGAAAAACCAAGCTTGCAAAGTTTTAGTCACATGCCTTCCTAAATGCTGTAGGGTCAGGTATCAGATAAGGAATGGACTTTAGCAAGGTATGTGAAACTGACTCTTATAAACAGAATATATTGGGAAAACAGCTCTCACAAACAGAATTTTTAGCCAGAAAGGGAAGTTGCTTTATTACCTACTACCAGAAAACAGGTTGTTTCAGCTCACAAGTAAAATATCTGAATCAAATCATGGTATTTCTTTTTGTAGCTCTATGTGTGATAAAAATGTTTATTTAACCAGAATAACAAGTAGCTAATAGTGACTAATATAGTCACTAGTCTAGTACCATATATTTAGAATGCTTGTATTCATTTGAATTTGTATAACTAAAATTGTAGTACAGTTAGGCGCTGTAACCTTTGCACGACTCTTGCTCTGTATACCGAAGGAGAATACTAGAAGGTTTGAGAAATACACTATCTTCTAAGCTCTAGGTATTCTGCTACTACAGAGATTCTGTTTTGCAAATATATATGGAGCCAGATAAGAGAAGATCTGTAAGGTTTATAATGTTATCAATATAATATACAATATTATATATAGAATCACATACATTTTTATAACTATGAATTTTATTCACGTTAAACTCTTCCAAATTGCTTTTTACTTATGTTAAGTTGTTTAACTAAAGGGCAATGTGAAGTATTTTATGTGAAGTGTTATGTATGGAGACATTCCAGAGAAGAAGACAAGACAAACAATTTTGGTGATGCTCAGCTAAAACAGTCTCTGTACCCAAGCTATAGCTGATGCAGAATGTCACTAAAGGTTTGCTGATATTTGCGATGCTATGGTAAAAACAAGATAATAAGCTATTAACAATCTCTACTCAGTTTACTGCAGGATCTGTACAAGCCTAGCAAGAAGTTTCTGAAAAGGTGTCAAAAAAGGGAGAGGAGAATGATATGTTAGATTTAAAGTAATGCAACTAAATGGTGAAACTCTCATTTGTTGTAAACAACCCCAGTATATATAAAGGTAAAGTGAAGCTCAAATTTTGAGTCAGTGCCAGCCTCACTGCTGCCTTCCATACTGGTGGTAATGTATTGATCTTCCTTTCTGTATTATGCAGTTTTAATCTTTGACTAATAACCTTTGAGCAATAAAGTTGATTAAGTCTATCTATTTGACATCTCTTGATATTGAATTAAATCAAACCCATAACAATTGCAATTAATAACTAGCACTCCTTAATACGCTTTTCTTTCACTCTGTAGCATACAGATGTGCTCACTAATGGGAACTTGTGTATTTTCTAACTGTGGAGTCTGCATTGTTATTGGCTATTCTAGCTCTCTATAACATTAGGAATAGCAGACATCTGGGAGCCAAGAATGGGATCCAGAAGACCAGGCTTATAGTCCCAGTTCTGCTGCTAATTCTATATATGATGTAGGACAAGTCACAATTTCTCAGTGCTTCAGTTTCCCCATGTATAAAATGGGATTTACTTAGCCACCTTGTATAAAACACTATGACATCTATGAAGGATATGTGCCTTAAACATGTTAAGTATTATCTCCCACAAATATAGGATAAGTCATATAGTCCTCCCATAAAGAACTTTTATCTTCACTGTAACAGAAAGAAGTCACATTTGTAATACATATATTTCACACACTCATCTGAGGCTGCTTTTAGTTCAACTATTGCAGTGGTATTTTCCCCACAAAAATTAAACATACAAATACAACAGCTCATTGTATTGTGTTATGTAGAATATTACTTGAATATTTAATTTTTTTAAAAAATAAAGGAAGATTCTGCAAAACAGATTAATATAATTCAAATCCAGAATCTAGTCTGACCTGCATATTACAGGCCATGCAATTTCACTGAGTTACCACTATATTGAGCCCAATAACTTGTGTTTGACTAAAGCATAACTTATCCTTGGCTAAACTATATTTTCTAGGAAGGTATCCAGTCTAGATTTGAAGATATCCAGAGATGGAGAACCCACCACTCCCCTAGTTTGTTCCAATAGTTAATCATACTCACTGGTAAAAATATCTGCCTACTTTCCAGTTTGAGTTTGTTTGGCTTCATCTTCCAACAATTGGCTCTTGTTATGCTTTTCTCAGCTATATTAAAGAAGCCTTTAGTGTGTGCATTTTAGTTAATGCGCCTCTATTGAATAGAATTTTAAAAATTGAAATACATTCATTAAATGCTGGATTCTCCCACCTTTCTTCCCATTCAGTAGTACCTTACTTGGCAGGTAGTTTCTTTGAAGTGGGATGATTTGGCCTTAAATTGGGTATTTGTAGTTTGATTTAGCACATTAATATATTTTAAATAATTTCCAAAGCTGTCATCCAACTTTCCTCAATCCCTTGGCAAGTCAGAAAAAAAATCTATCACAGTGAAATTAGTGATAACTTTTGAGACATACAACTGCATAAATTCTCTCTTCAAACACTGAATCAAATTGTTTTCAGCAGTTTCAAGTGTTTATTGATTCCAAAGAAAAATAATTTAGAAAATCAATTAGAACCTCATCCACCTTGTCTCTCTAATGGGCAAAAGACATTTTATTTTGTATGACTGAAAATTGTTTTTATATTTTTATGAATACAAAATGTTCTTCTAGTAAACACATACAGTATAAGTAATTATTCTCTTGTTTCATCTCTGAGGAGGAACTCATGTTTTAGCTGCAGCTAGCAAGAATTATTTCTTGTGACAACACTAAACAAAGATAGTGCCCTGCTTTGAAGTTTTGTTGTATAATACACAACACAACACAAATAAACATATACATCCATCAAAGAGAGATGTTGAATCATGCAAACAGGAAGAGAAAGTTACCAGCAACATAGTCAAAACAAAAATACTTTGGCAAACAACACTTGGAAAGGCAACCCTCAAAGGAGGAGTGCCGAACAATCCCAGATACATCTCAAAATACATGGATCCAGATCATGAGAAAGAGTAAAATCCAATGCTCAGAAACTAAAGCAACACTCAGAAGGGCAACAAAATAGCCCTAATAGCTCAAACTCCATGTCAGGAGCCGTTTGCACTGGATCATGACCTGTACACAAAAGATGAATATGTGAATGAATCCATGGATGCCCTGACCATGCTAGATAACCTGGATGAAATAAAGCAAACTAACAGAGGAATAACTCTTGGACAAATGTAGAGACAACCTTCAGGTCTGAAAGCAACTCCATTATGTTAGGAAGTAGCGTCTTATGGTTGAACTTTGGTGGAGAGATGGACTCAGTCCCAGGGTTGGAACATTGACCTTGAACTTTCGATCCTGCTTCCTTGTTTCATGAAATCAAAAATGCATGTATGTATTGGTTATGCTCTCATATCTTTAATGCACAGCTTTACCCTGTGTAAGAAAGGGTATTATTTGTATGACGGTAGCACCTAGAGGACCCAATCAAGATAGGATCAATATCAGTAAACGTATATGCCAAAAGCACGAGTATATGCCCAAAGCAGCTCATTCTCTATATATAATACAAAACAATCTGTGCTAAACAACTCACTTAACGGTGCTTAAACCAATAAAACAAGGACATTCAAACATAAGGACTCAGGAAGGGTCAAATAAATCCTTGATGCAGTAAAGTAGCATACATTTCTCTCTCCCTGCAACAACCTGGCCTGCTGTAGCCAGGACAGAACCCTCGGGAAAGAGGCAGAGTGATATCCGGCACATCAGGCACAGTCAGCCTTAAGTCATACTCAGGATTTCATGGGAGCAATAGTGACTGAATGTTGAGGAGATGCACTCTGCCAGAATGTACTGTGATGGGGCAAGGCCAGATGGCTACAGTAAAGTACTGAGAAACAGGTATGTTAGCCCCAGGCTAAACAAATCCCTAGTACCCGGGTAACCAAATGGCAGTTGCTCCAGGATAATCAAGGCACCTGGAGCCAATTAAGATCTTTCTAGAAGGCAGTAGAGATAGCTACTTTAATTAGAACACCTGCAGCCAATCAAGGCAGGCTAATCAGGGCACCTGGGTTTAAAAAGGAGCTCACTCCAGTCAGGCAGGGAGGAGCCAGAGGAGAAGGAGCGTGTGAGGAGCTGGGAGCAAGAAGCTGATAGTAAGAGAGTGTACTGCTGGAGGACTGAGGAGGACAAGCGTTATCAGGCACCAGGAGGAAGGTCCTGTGGTGAGGATAAAGAAGGTGTTTGGAGGAGGACGTGGGGAAGTAGCCCAGGGAGTTGTAGCTGTCATGCAACTGTTACAGGAGGCACTATAGAAAGCTGCGATCCACAGGGCCCTGGGCTGGAACCCGGAGTAAAGGGCGGGCCTGGGTTCCCCCCAAACCTCCCAACTCCTGATCAGACACAGGAGGAACTGACTCAGACTGTGGGTTCCACAAGAAGGGAAGATCACTGAGGTGAACAAATCCACCAATAAGCGCAGGACCCACCAAGGTGGAGGAGGAACTTTGTCACTGTACCCACTGCTCAGGAAGGAGAAAAGGAAAACTAGGGTAAACCATCAAAGTCGTTAAGAGTACCTACCAGATGGAGTGAGGGAGATGCTGCAGCCAGATGTAAAATGGCTGTTTTAGGGCCACACCTGTTTAGCTCTGTCAAATTTAAAGAGCCAGTCCCCAATGGAGTGCAGAGAACAGCTCCCTACAAGAAGGTAATCCTGCATGAAGGCAACTCAGCAGGGATTAAGCAGTCACCAAGAAAGGTACTCCTGGGAAAGGGGCAGTTTTCATTTCATGTGTATCGCCTCTATGGATATGTCTTCACTGCACAGTTAACCCACATTCTTACCTGGGTTTTCACAGATTCATAGATTCCAAGGCAAGAAGCCCAATCCCCTCTACCATCCTCACAAAAAAACCCTCTAATTTGGATTTGGAGGTGCTTTAAGACCAAACTTTCTTGCATGGCTGGAGATATAGGTTTAAACACAGGCTCTGAATAACTCTGGCTGGAACATGCCCACTTTGCAGGGAGGACACATGCAAAATGATTCGAGTGCTAATAGTCCTACAACACCCTTCCTACAATTCCCCCCACAAATTCTACTGTAATTGGCATAATTAATTGGCAAAGAATCCCAGAATGTCTCAGCACAAAGAATCATGAGATATGACATACGTGCATGAGCGCAGAAATAGTGAGGATACCATAATTCAGGTGTGGCTTTGCTGTTTGTATGCTGGTACCTGGGCTAGTATTGATTCTTTAAGGCCTTCCAATGAACAGGGTAATTATTGATTGCTTTGTGATGCAGTCAGCTTCTCAGCAGACTTTCCACTTCCAGGGACCATTGTGGATATGGTTATACCTGGATATTACTGCTGGTTTGTGCTGGATTTTGCAACTTTGGCAGCTCCCTTGACTGTCTTAATGAAGAAGGCACAACTTCAGTGAGTCTAGTGGTCAAATGTGAGGCAGACTTCCAGACCTTAAAAAAGCAGCTGACACAAGATCTGGTCTTAGCCCATCCCAAATTCCAGAAATCTTTCATCCTATAAATGGATGCCTTTGAAGCAGGGATCGGCATGGTGTTGTCTCAAAGTGAGACAGGAGAAGAGCACCCTATATTATATTTTAGGTTATATTTAGGTTATATTATAATTATTCCCCAGAGAAACATGTTACTCAACTATAGAGAAAGAGGCATTAGCTGTCAAGTGGGCCATAGATTCTCCAAGATATTACCTGCTAGGAAATGCATTCTGGCTCGTTACTGACCATGAGCTGTATGTTGGTCGCATAATATGAAAGAGACCCACAGGCGGATAATGTGATGGTACCTATCCCTATAGCCATATGACTTCCAAGTGGTGCATCGCCCAGGTAAGGCATATGTTAATGCTGACTTCTTTTCTCAGCCAGAGGAGAGGGAAGAGACACTGAACTCCTGCCCGGTCCACTCTTAAAGGGCAGGATGTGTGATGGGGCTCACTAACCCTGCACTGGACAGGAAGGAGTTAACGACACATTGTGGGCTGAGAAGCCATGCCCCCACCCGGCTAGTGGGCATGTTCCAGCTGTACCAGTATAAACAGGTACATACATATAATATGTTATCTTAATACGGGACTGGCCTTTCAAAGCTGTTAGAATCGATCAAGTGAGCTTGTATTTTGAAATGCATACAGATTCTGAGAACATGTATGGTACTAATTATTAGTTATTCCAATGGCTGTATTTCATAGCTGATGGCACTATAAGATACTGTTTTAAAGTTTGTTTCCATGTCTATTCTTCTGAGATGCTGAGTACCCTTCAATACACCTTGGTTTAAATGGGAGAAGAGGGTGTCCAGCACTGAGCAGCATAAGGTCCTATGACTCATTTCAACCCAGATTGAATCTTTACAGCTGAGCTACAACCCATGAAAAACATGGCTCTATAATGAAAATGCAGATACAACCTTTCAATTAGAGTAGTGCTAACTGCACCATTATAATTAGAGATGCACTGACCCTCTTACTGCTCTTGTTGTCACATCAGGAGAAGACATTCTCCTTTTGCCAGACATTAGTCACATTCCTCTATATTCAGTGAAAAACAGGTCAATAATTTATTACCAAAAATTTAGTTTCTTTTACAAAAAATGTAGTTCAACTTCATTCTAACCTCTCATGAGCTGTTTCATTTACTGAAAAATATTCTTGTTTATTGTGACCCAAACAATTCGATTTTAGAATATGACAGGGTTAATAGTGCATTGGCATCTACACTTTGCACTGTGTTACTTCATTTCTCATTATTTATTATACTGCTAATAAAAATGATACCAAAATATCATCTTATCACATTAACCTGACAAGACAAACCCGCTCATGTTTCAGAAGAAGTATTTTAACATTTCATTATGCAAAACAGTTGCGGAGCATGCAGTTTGCCAATTGTTCTGTAAAATCTCTAACTAAATATTGATTGGGCTCAAAGGCATAACATTAGCAACAGTTGCAAAGCCACTGAACTTTTTAATATTATGAAATGGCACTTTTGTGCTAAGATGCTTTGTAATCCAATCAATATAGAAAAGCTATATAATGTTTCTCTGAACAGGACTGTGATGCTTCTTGTTATCTTCAGAGTTGTGGCCTTCTTTATTAGCTTGATGAACAGGGATACCAAACTCAGAACTAAAAAAAAAGGGGAGGAAGAGAGAGAGAGAGAGAGAGATTGAACAAGAAAAAAAAACCCAGCCCTGGAGCCATTTTCTTTAGAGTAGCTACGATAAATAATAAAAAAAAATCAATATTAAGAGAATATTGTTCAAGATTAGCAAGGTTAGGTATCTTTCTATCAAAGACCTAATATCAAAGGTGTTTTTGTCACCTTGGTGACAAAATTGTGACACAGCAAAAAGCTTAGAATAAATGGTGTTTTCTATCTCTGTTCTCCTTGTTTACCACAATGTAATTTTTATATATAATACACACAAAGCTATATTAAAAGTATGTTAATGTTGCAAAACTAAACATTCAAAAGTTTAAAAAATGCCAGAAAGTTACCCATGAAACCTTAATTTAGTCCCCTACTGCATATTCATTATGATACCATCTTTAATTATATAACCACATACTATTTCTCCAGTGCACCAGAAAAAAAGATGGGAGGCAATGGATGTGGTTTCATTAGGCCAAAACTTTATTCACTTAAAATATCTGGGAGTACTGGCACCAAATTGTACAGTGCACGTCATCATCCTGTCCTTAATCATTTCCACGGAAGCCCCCAACTAGGCCCCAGCTATCTCACTGCAGGGACCCCTCTGCCTTCCCCTCAAATGAGGTGGTGGGGACTAGAAAAGGAGGATGGTTGGCTCCCTCCTATAGGATACGTAAAAACCTGAACCCCTGCCACCCTTACTCAACTTCCTTAAAGGAAGCTTTCCTTGAAATCCTTTTTTCAGTCCATTTCACATGAAAACCATATTACTTCCATACCAAGTCCCTGCACTGGACATCCACCACAAGGAGGTGTCAGCAAAATACTTGGTTGCCTCCTCCCGCACCCTCACCATGTTCACAAATGTTCACTGATTCCTTCCTTTTTCACTGAGGTGAACAATATTTGCATCTGGTGACAGCTCTGAGGCAGCCAAAGAGAGTAGAAGGGGCATCAGTTGTTCCCATAGCATGCTTCCCCTTCCATGCCTGCTCAGGATTGCCTCACTTCCTAGACTCTGATGTGACCCACCCAACAACCTTGAAGTCCTGCTTGTGTACCACTTTACAATACAGAGCCCATAAATCCACACTACCACTCAATTGGCTTGGTTGCCTGATCCTGACAGTGGTAATACAAGAAAATAAATTGACTCTCTACTTGGGTATCATGTACATCCTGAAGGCATTTGAATGCCATCACCAAGTTGCCTGAATCACTTTGGCTCTTAGCCATAGCTGGGCTGCAGCTTTTGCAGCCCCTATCTAGAAAGAGTGGGAACCAAATTCTTGTACTAGTAGCCCCACCTTTGTAAGTCCTTTTATGAAAATTGAAACAAATAGTATGTTGTGAGGGGCTGTCCATCATTATAAATAAAAAGAGTCCAGTCTCCAATGGGTCTCATCACTGTATATGTCATCAGTGCTCTTACTGGGCAAATTCTAAACTCACCCCCCTCCTGTAGCTTACATTGGCTCCTGATTGGTTTTCAAGATCCTCAGGGCTAATAGGACCAGTTGCTTTTCCCATTGTAAATCCAAAGTCCTTCCCAAAGTATCACTCGATGATGACCCAGGCACGAGTTCAATGAATCTAAAAGATCAAAAAAAAATTACCAGGAATGAAGTCTTCAATAAGGCTGCCTCTTGTTTGCTTCTGCATATTTGACTGAGAACTTGCACCAAACCTCTAAGCATTTGAATTGTGATGGGATGACATGGATCCCTTCTAGGTCCTACATCCCAAGACCATCCCATTAAAAACTTCCAGACTAAGAACCCACTACCACACCCATTATACTTCTCTCCGCTGAACTCTCCTGCCCCTTAGCCACCCTTGCTATTGTTTCAATTCACCAGCAGTGATAGTGTCTCTTGCCATGCTCGTGCTCTGCTTTCTGGGTTCTAGAAATAGCTCATGCCCCTGGTTTGGCTCTGCTTGTCATGTAGTGCTCTGTAACCCTCGAACTGCTGCTGAAACAACTTCTGCTGCAACAGTATGCATTGCTCCAATCAATTCTTAGTCTGCCTCCCTAATCCTTAATGCTTGTTGTGCTGTAGCAGCAGGCTTTCCCCTCTGCCCCCTGCTACTCACATGACAAAAAGGGTCTGCTCCTGGGTTCCCCTGCTTCACCCCTTTGGAGGGCAGCCCATATTCCCTGTATCGACTGAGCAATGCCCCAGCCCAGCCCCCTCTCACTTATATAGGAGGAGGGGATTGCCCACACCAGCCATGCTGCCTACAGAAGCTGGAGATTTCCCTTCCTGCTGGAAGGGAGGAGATTCTCTTTCCCATTTCCTGATTGGGCCTATGCTTCCTATGCTGGAAGGTTGTTAGGTTTTTTGTTTGTTTGTTTGTTTGTTGAGGGGTGGAGAATTTCCCTCCCCTCTTCCTGATCTCACCAAGTTGCTATGGTGAGCAAGCATCTGGAACTGCTGACAGACTGCCTGCACATGGAGATGCTACAAGTGCAAGGAGACTGCAAATCTCTATTACTCCTATTACTAGCCTGATCCCAGTAAATGAGGCCCTCTCTGGGGCTGCATGGTGTATAAATACTCACCCCTTCTTCTGGTCAGCAGCAAGGGCAGTGCAGTGACCTTCCCTGATGTGGCCCCAACTGCTTCCTGGACTTCCTGTCTGTTTCTGTAAACTTCCCCCTCTCCTCCCCACCTGTTGTAGAAGCAAGACTTCTTACAGCTAGCCAGACAAAGACCCCCATCCCACATGTCATTCCCACATGGAAGATTGCAGTGAACATATTTTTCCACAGAATTGTCTCTCATTCAGAGCATAGGATGGACTGTGCTCTGGGAATGAGTCTTTTTGTGTAGTGAAGGAGATGGTTGTCTGAAGGACCCTTGCCTCATTGCTTGTGGAAGCTGGAAGGTCTGTAGTGAATTAGACACAGGATAATGGGAAGAGAAAGCAAGGTCTTATGATTAAGGAAGTTGATTGTTTAGAATCAGATTCTATCACTATCATTGCCACAGAGTTCCTATGTGATGCTGGGCAAGTCACTTAAACCAAACTTTTCAGAGGTTGATACTAATGGTGCATTTCTCATTTTCTAGATGCCCAGCTTCAGACCTTCGGTCTGATTTTTGGAAAAGCTGAGCACTCATAGAAGTCAACGGGAGCTGTGCTTTCAATATATGAAGTGCTATTAATATTGAGTACTTTGAAAAATTGGTCTCTTGACATATCAGCACCCAAAACTAGTGGACAATTTTGACATTAATCTCTTTGTTAAATAGGCTAATAGAATATAAGTGGGACAATTTCAGGTATTCACATACATGAAGGAAATCTTAGATTTATAAGTAGAAACTTTCGGCATAGCATTTCAATTATAATATTTGTTTTCACTGAGGAGTTGTGTGTGAATAGCCTATGGTATAACTAGGCCCTTGACTAGGACTGGGATTTTTCCCCACCAAACTACTATTGCTTTTTTTTTGGTTATTGTTAACAACAAAACGCAGATTCAGCATCATCAAAACGTTTTATGAATTCAAGTTGATTTTGCTGAATTTCAATTGGGGAAAAAACTGATCCACTAGTCATCCTTTTCTGCACTCCATTTTAATTAATTTTCTTTCCCAGGCCTATATATTCTCCTTTTATTTGTCTTCCTTGTTTTCTTTAACATTTTTTAGCATTGTTATTAATTCTATATAGAAAAAAAAAAGACAGAAGAAGAAAAAGGACGAGGAATAGGAGGAAAGAAATGGAGAGGAAAACCTTTAGCAACAAAGTACAGTGCTAATAATTTGAATTGGTTCTTTATAGTTTAAAGTAATCTCTTCTATTCTTTCATGATAGGTTAGGTCCATTACAGGTGCAAATCCATATCTAATCCCTAACACTGTATGCTAATCTGTTCTATCTTTTCCTTTTATCTTCTTGCATCAGTAGTACATTTTATTATACCAATGTCAGGAGTTTAGTGAAAGAAGAATCTTTTTTTCCTACAATACCCCTAAGAAATATGTGTCCCTGAGTTATGATTCAACTGAATACAAAAAGTCCCAAAATAATTCATTTCTGTGTCCATACATATTGGATATTTGTGTCTACATACACATGTACTTAAGGCTGCGATTTAGTCACGAAAGTCACAGAATCCATGACTTCCAAAGACCCTCGTGACTTCAGCCCTGGCGGTTGGGAGCTGCAGGTCCTGCAGCCTCCTGCAGCACCAGGGAGCTGTAAGGTACCCCTGCTGCCTAAGGCAGGGGTGCCCCCAAACTCCCAGCTGCCAGAAACAGGAGGGACCCCCTCAGCTCCCCACTGCCACTGGCCGCAGTATAAGGGACCCCCAAGTGCCCTGGCTGCTTCTGGCTGTAGGGAGATCCCTGCAGTTTCCCAGACATAGGGGATCCCCAAGCTCTCCAGCCACTGCCAGTAGCAGAAGGTTCCCCACAGTTCCCTGGCTGCCACCTCCAGTCAATGGGAGATTTCCACAGCTTCCCAGAAAGGCAGAGTGACCCTGCAGCAACCAGCCACAGGTGTAGGGGAGGGCTGGAACTCCCAGCCACGTAGTTTTTTTATCATGGATATTTTTAGTAAAAGTCAGGGACTGGTCATGGGCTTCCATGAATTTTCTTTTATTGCTTGTGACCTGTCCCTGACTTTTACTAAAATATCTGTGACAAAATCTTAGCCTCACATATACTTACATTTTGGAAGGATACAAGTTTTTACTTCGAGCTATGCTCTGCCATTCCTATTTTTCTTTTTCCATCTTCATCATTCTGTTCTCTAACTTGCTTTTTTACTATTATTTTACATTTACACCGTGGTAGCACCTAAAGGCCAATCCAGTGTAAGCCCATTGTGCGTGGCACTGCAAACATACAGAACATCTCTGCCCCAATAATCTTACAATCTGAAAGACAGGATCTAACAGGTGGATGAAACAAACATGGTGGGTATCAGGCATTATATGGTAATCAGAATAATGGGATTTATACAGTTCTTTACAAATCAGAAACAACAATTGGAATTTGACACCTGCCTAGCCACTTTATTTCTTCTTCCTATCCTTCTCCTTTTTCCTTTTGTTTAACGAGAATCTGGCTTAGTTTGAGAAGACTCTGTATTTTGGAACACTGCTATAAACTTGTTGCCAAAAAGGCAGCTAAAATCAATACTGCTGAATAGCTTGATACTGGTACAATTTTGCCAGATCTTGTAGTGTCGGATAAGACCATATTCTGTGCCTGAGTTTCTCCAAGAGTAAGGTTGGAAGTGAAAGTCAGCATCAAAGACACAAGGTTTATTTTTTCCCTTTGCTGCTCTTTTCTCTCCCCTCTTGTGTGTTTGTCTTGTTTTGTCTTCTAGAAAACAGGATCAGACTTTAACAGCAACAGCAATAACAAGAGCTCCAGCCCATCTCAACTAACTTTTTTCTCTTTTGTCCAAAAAGGACAATTATCACTATCTAAAAGACTGTCAAACAAGGGCTTTTTTCTCTTCTAAATACTATCTACAGTGAAACTGGAAAAGCAACAAGGGATGTTGTTAAAATGAAGGCCTTACTCAATACTTTACATTTCAAATGCTCTTCTGCTTTTCTATATCTTTAATAAAATGTTTAAAAGATTTTTTTTAAAAATAATGTGTTTCCTATGGAATTCAGTAGTCTGAGATCTCTGTATACCAGACCCTGTTGTTTTAAAACTGTTTTAACACTGGACAGTGACAGGGTCCCTTTGAACCCTTTGAGCTCATTTATTCCATCAAAGTTAATACAACATGCAGGAATCACTGGGTGAGGTTATATGCTCTGTGTTATACAGGACATCAGTCTAGATGGTCATAATGGTCCCTCCTGGCCTTAAAATTTATGATTCTATTAATGAAAGCTGCCAGATACTGCCTCCCTTAAGAAAGCAGGGCCTGGGATCCCCCTCTAAGAATATCAGTGTAGATGGGGGTAATTCCTGTCATAGGGGCAAAGGCAAGCTGAAGTCAGAAAAGGTGGAAATCTCATATGAAAAGATGTTCTCTGGAGATTTCTGTAATGCTAAGTCAGATGTCAGAATCAAATTTGAATCCAGGCCACTCTTCAGGATAGAATAAAAATCCAAACTCTGATTTCTAATTGTGGTAGCTTTTGAATATGCTCATCTCTAGTCGTGTGATGGAGTGCATCTCTTAGGAATACAGAGATCAAGTGCTCACTAAGCAATGCACATACAAGCTTCTGTTTCCAATTGAATAAGCAAGCCAAAGATTATTTAGTACAAGCACTGGATTGTTTATATCTCAAGCTGAATTTTCATATATGTATTTTGCCACATATACGCTATATCATGCAGGAGAGCACTGAAAGATAAAGGTTAATCCATTGTCATGAATTCATTTTTTTTTTTTTTGGCTTAAGACAAACAATTAGGATTGAAGAGTTAATAATATGATTAATAAAGAGTGATTCCTACCAACTCGCACCTTTTTATTAGGGGGTTAACATCACATATCTATACATTTTGAAAATGATCCGCATAGATCTTGATATCTAATTATATAGTGTATTTTTTATTTGAGCATCAGCTGCTTAATGTGCTCTCTGTGCTCCCTTATGCACTATAGAAAAAAACATCCCTTCCTTATGTTACATATACAAGCTATTTCAAAATGAGTCATCATATCTAAAGTGTGATCTAATGGAACCTTATTTTAAGAATATTTTTGTTTGTCAAATTGGATGTTCTAGTGAAAGTTCTGTGCTGTATTGCTATGTTAATTATGCTGGTAGATACTAATATATAATTATTTGAATGAAACTTTAGAAACAAGCATCTTTCAACAATTTTTTAATATTTCCATTTCATCTTAAGTGCCAGATGTCAGGAACTTGAAAATATGTGTATTTTGGTCTTTTGGTCCTTCCGAGATTTTTCCAACTCAGTACGACTCTCATCTCTTGTGGATATGTATTTAGCCTCATTGAGTGAAGAAGCTTTAAGGAGCAGCAATCTGTTTTCTTCTAAAATGAATGACTAGGCCACCTGCACTTTTGGAAAAAATCTTGAAGAACCAAGTAATGGTCTCTAGATAGAAAAAAATAATATTACAGAAGAACTTAGGAATTGCTATACCGATCAGACTAATAGTCCAATCCAGAATCCTGTCTCTGGTAGTGGCTAGGGCTTAATACATCTAAAAAAGCCTGTAGTGGACTTTTATGAAATATTCCGTCCATCCATAAAAAATTTTTTTCCTAACCTCTACAGCTAAGTGGATGTCTTATGCCCTGAGGTACAAGATCCAAAATCCTTCAAAAATGCATCCTATCTAATGTAATTGTGTTCTCATTATCCATACACACATCTAATCGGCATGCTTCTTAGGTATGACCAGGATGCTCAACAGGTGCTAAATTTGTATTTCATATAAAGGGCAACACCATGGCTTCGATTCACTTGTCATTGATCTTGTTTCCTAGTATTGTTATCTGATGGTCTTACCCTAACATAGAATGCCAGTCCATAATGATACCATGTTTCAACACCTTGAAAAACCAAATAGTCTTTATTTTTCCAATATTGTACCTTGTTTTGCTCACATTTATTCCCATGAACTCTGCAATATCATGCACAGGCCATCCTAAGGGTACGTCTACACTGCACGATTATTTCGAATTAGCTTAAACCGATATTACAAAACAGATCTAATAAAATCGGTTTAGCGCGTCCACAGTGGGATCCCGAAATCGATTGTTTGCGTCCATGGTCCAAAGCTACCATCGATTTCAGGAGCGGTGCACTGTGGGTAGCTGTTCCTCAGCTATCCCATAGTTCCCACTTCCGTGTTGAGAGCACAGTGCCTGATGGGGCAGAAAACATTGCCCCGGGTGGTGCTGGGTACAGCCTCACCCCTCCCTTTGTGAAGGCAGCAGACAACCCTTTGGCGCCTTTTTCGCGGAGTGCATTGAGCAAACGCCATAGCACAGCAATCTTTCCCTTTTTTTTTTCACGTGGTGGTGGGGGGAAATAAACTGAGGAGCTGTTCCCTGAACCACGCCAGACACTGTGTTTGAACCTACAGACATTGGGAGCTCAGCCAAGAATGCAAATAATTTTCAGAGACTGCTGTGGACTGTGGGATAGCTGGAGTCCTCAGTACCCCCTCCCTCCCTTCATGAGCGTCCATTTGAGTCTCTGGCTTCCCGTTACGCTTGTCACACAGCGCTGTGTATCCTGGAGTTTTTTATTCAAACGCTTTGGCATTTCGTGTTCTGTAACGGAGCTGGATACAACAGATTTGTCTCCCCATACAGCGATCAGACCTAGTATCTCCCGTACGGTCTATGCTGGAGCTCTTTTTCGATTTCAAACTGCATCGCCAGCCGTGCTGATCAGAGCTCCACGCTGGGCAAGCAGGAAATGTAATTCAAAAGTTCGCGGGGCTTTTCCTGTTTACCTGCCCGCTGCATCCGAGTTCAGATTGCTGTCCAGAGCGGTCAGTGCTGCACTCTGGGATGCCGCCCGGAGGCCAATAACGTCGATTTCCGTCCACATGAACCCTAATCCGAGTTATCACTATCGAATTTAGCGCTACTCCTCTCGTTTGGGAGGAGTTCCGAAATCGATTTAAGGAGCCGTTTAACTCAATATTAATGACGACGTCGTGTGAACGGATACAGCGTTAAATCGGTATATTGGCCATTAAACCGATTTAAAGTCGCAGTGTAGACCTGGCCTAAGTGTATAAAGATCATCACGTTAAGATTTCTACCTCCAAAACTTATCATGTATGAAATAGTATATATATAGCATAGATTCTGCTCAGCTGAACCCACATTTTCTTGGCACCTTTACCTTGAGAAAATTAGTTGATGCATCCAGTTTATAATCAGCTGCTATGAAATGATAGCACCTGACAGAAGCACAGGCAATTAAGAGAATATGTAGGGGAATTGAATGAGTTTGTCTATTGTAGGTGAGTCAATGAGTAACGTCCAAAAGATGCAGCCAGAAATATGTCTAGTTAAATTCTGAAGCACACCATCATGACTACTGAGAATTTGGAAACATTTGGGATAAAAGCTGATATTTTGTATTGCATAGCATTACTAGTGTGATGAGTCTACTTGCTCTTTATTGGATGACCTCTTCCCTCCGACATAATGATTTAGATGGTCAGGACTGGGCCACAGGTCACTCTTGGAAATATGGGATTTGTGAAGTTGCACAGGAAAAGGCTGACAGAACAGAAAGACTGGAGAGACCAAAAGAGGCCACAGTAGAAGGGGCCCAGCATCATTGCTGACAGCAAGTTGCCAGCAGAGGAAAAGGACAGAGGCAGGATCAAATGACAAGAACAAGGCTAAAAAGTTGCTATAGTAGGAGACACTGGTTGCAGTTGAGTTGGTGCTAACATGGTTTAATTACAAGACTAGACAAAACCAAATCACATTCAGCACCACTTCACAATTTAAAGCAATTTAAAGCAATATTGAACCAGACTTTCTGTAACTTTGCTCCACGTGGTTTGGTCCTGTGTAGTCTTGCAAGTAACCAATTTAGGACCAATTCAGCTGTATCCAATGTCGACATCTGTTGTGAACAACAGATGCATTTCCCAGTGTGGACAAAATGAAGGCCCGTATTGTCTTTCTCCTTCCATGGTCAATGGTTTGTTCCCAGGCATCACTGGATGTTCTGTCTTGACTCCTGCCAACTTTCACCTGCTAGTTAGCGGCCAGGAGAGGCTGTTCTAACTGAGGGAGGTGGGAGCAAAAGGCAGTTATCAAGATGCAACAAGAAATAGCAGATCAGGGGTGCAAGCTACTCAGAGGATCTGGGAAGAGTGGCTTAGATGGAGTCTTCTTATCAGGGTCTGAGACAGAGAACTGAGATGGGAAGGGAACAGAAACAAGGGAGGGGGAAATCAAATCAATCTGGTCAGAATTCTAAAATTCACAAGCACAGTAAATTAAAATGTTGTGCTTGAGCTTTGCAGATGTTGCCATTTTCTTGATAAATGTGAAGCACCCCAAATGTCAAAAAAAGGCCATCAGAAAAAAAAATCTCCACAAGCTACACTTATAGCTAAGCCTTCCACAAAGCCATTAAGTCGAAATAGGGATAAAATCTGCTGAAGATGAGCTGTCCTCTGTGAAATAATGTGTACCTTTTAAAGCGTGAATTATATCATAAAATGCATTTTAATGAAACTATAGACTGGAAATTAGTATCTTGTATGCTGTGTGTGGCATGTAGAATTGCATTCTGGGATTTCCTGTACCTAAAATTAAGCATTTTCATACAGCATTTCAGAATTTCATATCCAAATCCTGCTTTTAAAAACATAAATGATTTTTTTAAATGCAAACTGATATAGAATTCTGTAGCATTTCTAATTGTATGGTATTCAAATTGTCAAGTACATTCCTTGGTTGCTGTATTTTTATAAATTGTATGTTGTAGGATAATACAAAGGTTGTTAGTAAAGAGAACTAATTAGAGCCAAAAACAGGAGAAAAGGTTACATATGGTAGACAGAGTAGGAGTACTGGTGGCTACAAAGTATAAAAGAACTGTTGCATACATACACACACAAAATGAATTCCCCAGCTAGTGGTAAACCAGGATAGTTCCATTGAAGTCAGTGGCACACAATTTTTTTTCTGAACATTTTCAGATGCCCTAAAGACAAAGTAGAATATAAATTCTAGAACCATATGAGCAATATTTATGATGAACAAAACATTCATCCCTTACAGATATAAGAATTGCACTTCATCCAGGTCTAGTACCCATTTGTTGTTAAAATTAAAGGAGTTCAGAGGGGGAAGCTATCCCTTTGATTAGCCTGGCCAATTAAATTAGATTGTATTGCATTACATTAAAAACTGTCACTATGTCATTTGAACATTTCCACTGAATCTTTGATTATTAATGTAAATAGTATTTATCCAACTGATTTCCAAGGACCGTCCCAGAGTTAAGTGACTTTTTAATTGGATTATAAATATTCAGACCTTTTTTAACTCTATGATTTCTTTCCTGGGGACTCCACATCCCTGTGGGAGCTTTTAATGTCATAACCAAACAACATATGCACCGTACTGTAACCTAACAGGCAGACAGACCATTCAACACACATAATAATTTCCTCAGTTTTACCCCGCTTCATACACAGGGACCTTACTAAGGAGGACTACATTGAAGCTTCAACATTGACCCAGCCACAGGTATTGCTTCTGATGCAGACTCCCCGGGGCTCAAATGCAATGCCACCACAGGTCTCCCAGCCCTGCTTGTCAGGAGAGTGATGGACCAGATATTGCAACTCCAACCCAGCACCCCCACATGGAAGATTAAACATTTGTTAGTTAAATTCTCAGTTATGAATTTGCAAAACAAGGACATGCAGCTGTGAAATCCTCATCTGAAACATGTAATGCTTCAACATTCAAATTCATAAATATTTCAGATGGTATACAAATGCAGCAGCAAACAGCAAGAGAGGCCTCCCTGGATGGAAAATATACTGTAGATAAAGCGGATGCGGGCGAGAGGAAGGGGGCCCTCACGTTTTGAACAGGAAACAAGCTTCGCAATACAACCAACCCTAATTTAGACTGCTTTTGTAATGTGCTGTCAAGAGGATCATGCTGGGTGATTCACTGTAATGAACTCCACCTGGATGCTCTGTAAATCTGAAACGGGGGACTGACTTAAGGCTGGTTATTGTTGTTACCACAGCTGTGGTTCAGTGAGCTCTAATTTGATCATTAAGTGACCATCCCACCAATGATCAATGAGAAATGCTTGAAAACTGTTAGTTCAATATACTACTCTTATAGGCAGACTGTTACAGAGATGGGTTGGCTAAAGAGTTTTGTCTTCTCCTGTTTGAAAAAAAAAGAATCTCCCCCATTTACCCCTTCAAATCCAGATTATATAAAGAGACATCATCATGGCTGATGAAAATACTAGGAAAAACTGGTCTATTAAGGCTGACCTCCAATATTGTAACTCTTGTTAAGTTAGTTTAGGGTGTTTCAGTCATTAGAACCAGTAGGTCACTGATTCCTCAAATTAATTTTAGTCCCAGAAATAAAACTTTTGATGTTTCTGAACTGTAATATACAGTACTTAACTGTTGGATATATACGAGCTACTTTATGACTCAAAGGATCTTGCATGAGTTGAGTCAGGATCAAATTAATTCTTAATTGCCCTACAAGTGCGTTTACATAGTTTGAAATGTATTAGTATTTTAGTAATCTTACTGACTGGAGGCTACACTGCCAGAAAAGGTAGTATACAGAAGTACAAATAAATGATTTCTACAAAAAGTTTTTTGAATTAACAATTAAAATATTAATGTATTTAATGATAGTATAAATAATAGGCAGCATATTATTACTAATTTTATCATGCTGACAAGGCCTTATGTATTATTATATATACTTGCAAGTGCATCTAAAATGGGAGGAACCTGAAACATTTTGTATGAATATTTTTGCATTTCAGTGGAGGGGTTGGTCATATTTCAATCCCAGGAACTGAAACTGTCCTGATTGTTTCAGCTCTAAGTTGGGTTCCATTTTCTGCTTCTAGTTCAGGTGTTATCAAAGTCTCCAGACAACATCTCATGAGATTTCAGCACCGTTGAACAGGATCCAGAACCCTACTCACAATTTTACCTCAGTCCTGAAATCTGGATCCTAGCTTAGTGTAAATTGAGCTTCATATTTTGATGCATCATGTACATGTATCCACAGTCCAGTTTGAGTAATGAAGGAGATATTGCAACCTAAAAGTCACAAAGGTAAATAAACAAATTTATTTCCATATACTACTGACATTTTAGGCTATTAAAATAATGTCAAAGGGAACTGCAAACACTATCAGTGAATGCTTATTTATTTCAGAACAACTGGGATTTACAAAAAAATCACTTTGCCTTTGTCAGTCAGATGACTCCTGTTACAAAACTGCTCACTAGTGTAAGTAAGATATTCACAATCTGTATGCATCTAAAATAATGTTACATTCTATGAATTAATAACAGTAATTTATCCTGATATCATGTGAAGTTTTACATAGCATTTTTTCAAAGTGCTACAGCATGGAACATCCAACTAAATACTGTTAACTGATTGGGACGTCTTTCCTACACACAATCAAAAATGACATTTTGAATGACCTATTAAGAGTATATCCATGCGTTCCTACTGACAATGGAATGACCGGCCTGACTACATTCTAATAATCAGGACGGCATTGCTTGCAAACTATTTTTACAGTTTTCAAGGTTATAGTTGACATGGACAGTTGAAAAAAATGGTATATCTTATATTCTCAGAGCAATCAAAAACCCTGAACATGAAAGCTACTTGGAAAACCTTCAAGCTAAGCGTGAATTATTTAAATATTTTGAAACTCAAAACTTTGAACCTCAAAATTTTGAAACCTAGCCCCTTTTGTCAGGCTAGAAAATATCACAAAAATAGTGAGTCTTGGAAGACTTCTAAGTAAGTCTAGTAAGTCTTGTTACTAAAATTATTTTACACTTCTGGTGTGACCAACAATTACTGAGATCTTAATGTGTTTTTAGAAAACATTTATCCTGCAGTATATCAAGGTTATTAAAATATGTTTTGGCACATGTACAAAAACCCAAAATGGTTTTATGTCAGTTAGAATTATAGAGCCAAAAGTCTCCGCTTTACAGTAAAAATTAAACTGAGTAGCTTTCTGGAAAGAACTGAAATTATTTGTGTGCGTAAGACCTACTAAACAGGACTTTTCACAGAGATGAGGATTAGAAGCAGAAGTTCTCTGTGATGGGGTGTCTGCTCCACACAGGTGCAGAAATGTTTAACCTCAGCAAAGAGCAGTGGAGGTGAGTCCTCTGAGCGGCTCAGAGATGCTTTGTGAGGTGCAGCCAATCAGGGGGGAACAAATCTGGGCCCCCAAAGGTCAGTCCTAAGACAAATCCTATTCAATTTATTCATAAAAGATCTGGAGAAAGGGGTAAACAGTGAGGTGGCAAAGTTTGCAGATGATTCTAAACTGTTCATGATAGTTAAGACCAAAGCAGACTGTGAAGAACTTCAAAAAGATCTCACAAAACTAAGTGATTGGGCAACAGAACAGCAAATGAAATTTAATGTGGATAAATGTAAAGTAATGCACATTAGAAAAAATAACCCCTGGTATACATAAAATATGATGGGGGCTAATTTAGCTACAACTAATCAGGAAAGAGATCTTGGAGTCATCGTGGATAGTTCTCTGAAGATGTCCGCGCAGTGTGCATCAGCGGTCAAAAAAGCAAACAGGATGTTAGGAATCATTAAAAAGGGGATAGAGAATAAGATGGAGAATATCTTATTGCCCTTATATAAATCCATGATATGCCCTCATCTTGAACACTGCATACAGATTCAGCTCAAAAAAGATATACTGGCATTAGAAAAGGTCAGAGAAGGGCAACTAAACTGATTAGGGGGTTGGAACAGGTCTCATATGAGGTGAGATTAAAGACATTAGGACTTTTCAGCTTGGAAAAGAGGAGACTAAGGGGGGATATGATAGAGGTATATAAAATCATGAGTGATGTGGAGAAAGTGAATAAGGAAAAGTTATTTACTTGTTCCCATAATATAAGAACTAGGGGCCACCAAATGAAATTAATGGGCAGCAGGTTTAAAACAAATAAAAGGAAATTCTTCTTAAAACAGCAGCCAATATGTGGAACTCCTTGCCTGTGGAGACCGTGACGGCTAGGACTATAACAGGGTTTAAAAAAGAACTAGATACATTCATGGAGGTTAAGTCCATTAATGGCTTAGCCAGGATGGGTAAGGAATGGTGTCCCTAGCCTCTGTTTGTCAGAGGATGGAGATGGATGGCAGGAGAAAGATCATATGATCATTATCTCTGGGGCACCTGGCATTGGCCACTGTCGGTAGACAGGACACTGAGCTGGATGGACCTTTGATCTGACTCAATATGGCCATTCTTATGTTCTTATGGCCCAGCAGGTTCAGATAAGAGGAGCTGTAGTGCAGAGCAGGATCAGGAACTGCCTGGAGCTCATGGAATAAAGACTAGGCTCCCAGGAGGTGGAAGGAGTACTAGCACCATAGGAAGCACGGTGCCTGAAGACCCTCAGTAAAGGGCGAAGTAGGTGCAGGGGCCACAGGGAAGAGTCCTAAGGAAAAATGGTGAGCAGTTCCAAGGAGAGCAACATGAAGCTGCCATCAGCAGGGTTCCTGGGTTGAGACCTGGAGTACTGCATGGACCCAGGTCCCCCTCACTCATCACTGGGGAAGTGGCATGATTATTCGACTGCAATATTACCCCTAAAAGGGGGAAACTCGTATGATGACATGGCCGGAGGGCCAAGCTACAAAGAGGATGCTGCAGTTCATGAGGCTGCGAGAGGAGCTGCAGGTGGATGACAGAGTGGAATGTGGAAGCAGGGGATGGTGGCCTTGAGTAAATCCCCAGACTGACCAGGAGGTGGGGCCAGACCCTGGTGAGTGATGCTCCCTGTGATATACCACTTTTCATTATTGGAGACTAAGTCTGGAAAATCAGCCTGAGGACTTATGATGTTGATGATGATCATATCTGTAAAGAAATTCATACTTGTCCATGGCAGGTCCTTGAAACCATTCTGAATGCTGACATGCAGACCTAACCGCAGACATGCATACCTAACAGCAGGCACATACTCACCTCTTCAGAAAATCATAGGTCCAATTCACCACGTTGTTGCTTCACTGAATTCAAAGGACCTAGAATATATAAAACTAGACCACTATAATGATAACCCAGGTCCTTAATATAAATTATTTTACATAGAAACTTTTCAAAATTATCATTTTTTCAATAAAGGACGTTTTTCATATGCAAACTGACATTTTCATGAAATTCTTAATACTCATGAATTTTCCCTAGAGCCATATTCTGAAATTTTCTTCAACAAGATCTGTTTTTCACAATTTTTTTTCTTGAGTTAATCCCATCAAATGGGGGTCTACATGAGTCCTGTCCCTCCAAAGTGCTGTGTTCAATGCCATAACCTCCATCACACCACAGCTAAGATGTCTTCCTTTATGACATCTCATCAGTTCTTCTTGGCTCAGCCTTTCTCGCTCTCTTTTTTTCTTTCAATCTTGATTTGTTGGACTTTCTTACCCACACAGTTGTCAGAATGGCACTTTACATGACCTACCCATCTGAGCCTGCACTCCCCTCTGTTTCATTTATGGGTGTTACTTTGAGCATATCGAGAACTTATACATTCCTCATGTGGTACCCGTCACCTTTCTCTACAATTGCTTTTCTATGGAACAGATCGTTTGCTCATGGCTTTGTTTGTTTTTGTTGTTGTTTTTGGTTTTTTTTGTCTAACACTCAGCACCATACATTAAAAGTGAACAAACCACATTTTATAGACTTTGCTTTTTAATGTTACTAGTTTCTTCCTGTCACATACCACACCACTTATCTTTCTCATTTTGAGCCAGACATTTATTATTTATTAGGAACAAAGAATGTAGGCCATACTTAAAGAAATGGAGAATCTATTCTGGGAAGCAGTGACTCTCGAAAAAAAATGAGGGTTGTGGTAGATAATCAGCTGAACAAGAGCTCCCACTGTGATGCTGTGGCCAAAAAAGCTATTGTGATCCTGGAATGGATAAACAGAGGGGGTCGTGAGTAGGAGTAGAGAGGTAATTTTACTTCTGTATTTGGCACTGGTGTGACCCTACTGGAATACTGTATCCAGTTCTGGTGCCCACAATTCAAGAAGAATGTTGGTACATTGAAGAGGGTTCAGAGAAGAGCGACAAGAATGATTAAATATTAGAAAATATGCATGACAGTGATAGACTCAAGAGACTCACTCTATTTAGATTAACTCACTCTATTTAGACCCTAGGAATTATTTTTGGGAAGTTAAATGCCTAGTGTTATAGGAGATCAGATTAGATGATCACAGTGGCCATCCCTTCTGGCCTTGGAATCGGTGCATCATCCTAGCTCTAATTTCATCTCCATTTTCTTATTTTTCCAGATTCTGGAACCCAGATACTCAAAACTGTATTTCAGAATGAAAAATGTAAAATTTTTCAATTTTACTCAGTTTGTTCAAAAATATAATGTGTTTTTTTTTTGCAAGGATAGAATTGGAAATTTTTGTTCTGAAACACATTTAATATGACCGAAATCAGTAGGTTTCTTTTGCCCATTAAATATGCCATCAACTTTTGCAAGTGAAAATTTGAAGTCAAGGAAAATAAGTATATAATATTTGGATTTTTCCCAAATACAGTTAATGTAATATTTTGTTAGTTCCCCATCACTACCCTTTGGATGAAAATATTTGTTCACAGTTCTACTGTAATAACTAATAATGTAATAAAATAATTACGGTATGAATCATCCTCCAATACTACACCAGAGCACATTGGAGGCAATGAAGGCCAAAAGTTATTCATAGTAAATATAAATAGCTAATTATATTAATCAGATGAATTAAATACAGTCTCAGCTCAGGCTACAGTATTTTCATACCTCACAAAACACTGTGCTGTTTCAAGGATGATTACAACTTTTTTGTTTATATAACCTATCCTGCATTGACTAGTAATACTATATAGTGATTACAAACCATTTTGTATCCAGAAGGACACACAATTGATTGATGTTTCCTTCTACTGCTATATACTAAAGATGTAAAGTCGCTGCTCAACATTTCCGAAAATCAGGCTCAAAGTTTGAACTCAAAAACAGAGATCAATGATCTGGTAGAGATAATGGGGAAAAAAGAAAAAAAACAAGATAATCTCCCAGCTCCTGTTCAAACAACTGAATTAAATCCGCGTGGCTTGAGAAGCTAGTATATTATAGAATCTGAGCTAGAATCTGGTAAATTTAATCCACCAAGTATCCTAAGGGGGAAAATGAACTTTTTTAAAGCAATGGGACCTTTTGGATGATCAACTAGATGAGGGGGTGGTCCTTTCAAAAGGGCTTTAGTGCTGGATCTTTAAAGGTATTTAGATGCTTACCTCCCAAAATCTGTCCTTTAGTGGTTTAGGAGCACCAGTCTCAACACTCCTAAGTCAACTGGGCACTTTTGAAAATCTTACACTATGGTCAACATTTGATTATTCTGTCTTACATCATTAGAATACCACAGTATGAGGAAGCAATAATCACTTAGGCCTGCAAAGACTTCAGATTAAGCCAGTGTTTAGTAAGTTGTGCAGCATTGTTGCCTTATATATAATTCTGGGGAGAAAATGATACTTGAAGGCTGTGTTGCTAGTCAACAAAATTGATTTTGCTGAAACAAATTAATATTAACTGTCCTTGAAAAACAACAATAGGAAAGATTAAGCCTGAAATTCTATTCCCATTATAGTACATTCAGGGCAGTATATATAAAAGAGTATTAAATATCTCCAACCCATAAGTCTATTATTATAGTGATCAATAAAAATAATCAATCTATGCTGAATACATTCATGTAATACATTCAGAGTATTGTCATTTCAAGTATCTATCTAAATAATGCCATATTTTGTGAAGTCTTATTACCAGAACCAGAGCAGTTAGATACCAGTATTAAGAACAGGACATGACATGGGATGGAAACATATTTAGTAGCTATCACAGGATGTCACTGGCCCTTTCAGAGGGAGCAGGGCCAGTGCATCTGTGACTCAAACTCACTTCAATTGGACTTAAAAGAGGGCACCTGGGCCTAGAGTAGAGAGAGATCCTGCTGAGTCAGAGCTACCTGAAAGCACCGACAGAGACAGAGAGCTGCTTGAGGAGGAAAGGAGAGATCCGGGGAGGAGGAGCAGTAGAGGTGAGCTGATACAGAGAGCCATTGAGTAGAGCAGAAGTTTGATGGTAAGGACTGGCCAGAGCTGGGGAACCCTTGCTAAGTTACAGGAGAGCTTGTAGAGCAGCCCCTTCTTGTAGGAAGAAAGGGAAGAACCATTCCAGCTAGAAGAAACTAATCCAAAAAGAAGAAGGCAGAGAGAGAGAGTGGAGGGGGGATCCCTATAGCAGGATAGGACTCACAGTCAGAAGCCTGGATAAGTGGAGTACTTCAGAAAGTACCACTGCAGCAGGCCTGAGCGAACGGCTGCAGGAAGCCAAGCCCAGAACAAGGGGTTGGTTCTGGAGGAACATTCCCTACACAGGAGTAGGATTCACAGGCAGGGATGCCTGGATGAGTGAAACCGCATGGAGGTCTGTCATCAGAGACCTACCTTGGGTCTACAAGAGAAGACTCGTGGGAGAAAAGCAGGTCTGAAACTCTCAGGTAGAAAGCCTGGAAAGTGAAGTCCTGGAACAGGAGCTAAAAGAACTGGGATAGCATGGTTAATGATTGTTGGGGAGAGTGGCCTGAGAACAGTGACCTTTGACAGGGATAGAAGAGCAGCTGCATTGTAACCTTGTTTTACTCTGGGGTTTTGAGAACAATGTTTTATTTTGAGGGGACTGTGGCATTAAAATGAATACAAGGGTTTGAATTTGCCACTAAGAGTTCAAAGGGATTTCAAAGGGAAACAGAGGAAGGCATGCTTGCCATGCTGCAATCTTCTACTGGAGGGCACCACAGATGGTCTTACCTTATCACAGTAGCACTGAAGGATGATCTCTTGCTGTTGATGAATGGACATCAGACATCCATTTTCATCCACTGTAATTCATAAGATACTGCTGTCCTGCCTGACAGAGGTGGCTGGAGTTCAGGTGAATGCATTAAAATGATCTGAGTCCTTCCTGGAGGGAAGCATCCCAAGAATAGTGGTGGGAAACTGAACTTCTGCAACAGACCCCCTACTTGTGGAGCTCTGTAAGGAGCAATTCTTCCTCAACCCCTATTCAAAATTTACATGGAGCTATTGGGAGAACAGGTATGATGACATGGCTTTATGGCAACGAGATGCTAATGACACACAGTTCTACCTATTGTTCAGCACATAGGAACATACCACTACCAACAAAATGGCCCAATTCTTAGATGAGATCAGTCCATGGATGAACAGCGGCTGGTTGAAGCTGAACCCAAGCAAGACAGAAGCAATGCTGATGGGCAGAGGAAAGCACTTTGAAGGGTTTTGCAGCCATCATGCAGTCTCTTTTGGTTTATGGCAGACAAACAATTGGTTAATTAAGTCTGTAGTTCAGAAGTGTACCTAAATTTCTCATTGACATTAAGCTCCCACACAACAACATCCACATGTAATGCTTTCTACCATTTCCAGCTAGCTAGGAGACTCCATTCCATCTTGCCAGATGAGGACACTACCACAGTTATGCATACCTTCATCACCATCCATTTAGACTACAGCAATGAGATATACCGGGGCAGGAAGCCATCAGCCTTCAGAAAACTCCAATTACTAAAGAACACCACAGCATAAATCCTCAGCACTATGGGCTACCACGAGCACACTAAATCCATCTTCTGCTTCCTATAGACTA
This sequence comes from Chelonoidis abingdonii, assembly GCF_003597395.2. Classification (NCBI taxonomy): domain Eukaryota; kingdom Metazoa; phylum Chordata; order Testudines; family Testudinidae; genus Chelonoidis; species Chelonoidis abingdonii. Next base: position 60,413,429 of record NC_133774.1, on the reverse strand, counting down.
CCAAGCCAAGTTCAGGGTCTTGGTATCTATCTTCAAAGCACTCAATGACCTGGGCTCAGAATCTTTTTACAATAAATTGCCTAAACCTTCAAGATGAGGACTATGGTCAGCAGCTCCACTTCTTAGACACAATGTAGCTGTCAGCCACAAGGGCATACCTTGTCTATGCCAGATGCAATGCCTTTTCAGGAGCTGGTCCCTGTCCATTGAATGAACTCCCATAGGAACTGTGAACCATCACAAACCTCAGCACCTCCTGTTCCAAGTACAGTACACACTTCTTTGACCTTGCCTTCACAAATATAAACACATAGCAACATATACATATAATAAAATAATAATAATAATAATAATAAACCATCACTTTCTTTGACTGTTGGAGTACAGGAATCAATATACAAAGTGCTAAATATAATGAATGCCCTCGAACAGTCTAGATAACTGAATGTATATTGGTGCAAAAGATATCATACAACAGGAAACTATTTACAGGCTTGATCATTATTGAGAAAAATTGGTCTATTTAGCAATAGGAGTTTAGAGGTGATGGGAAAAATAGGTATAGACAAGGATTATGGTGGTATTATGCATTTCCTCTCTGTGCCTGATCTACAGAGTAGGTGAATCTGTTATGTCCCCAGCTACAGAACCTGTAGCTAAAGCTGTAGAAACTAATATTTTCAGCTTTGGAGGTCCTCAGTTCAATCCCTAGCATCAGCCACCATGCAGACATCTTAGCTTAATGGTGACAATCTCCAGGTGGGTACAGCATTTGTATTAAAGGAAGGAAGACAAATCAGACTACAGGTAGGGTACAACAGTTATGAGAAGGGACTATTGAGTCATGTGAAGTAAGGTGGAAAGCTATTATTTTCTCACACTGTTTATTCATTGCAGTTACTTCTGATTTACACTGGTTTAAATGAGAGTTGAATTAGATCTACTGAGTTTAGTGCATGGGGCAGATGCAGCTTCTTGATTTGATAGGTACATGATACTAACCTGCCAAAGGAGAGCTTGTCGTATTTTAAAAAACCCTTATTGAGGACGCACGAAGAAACATCCCAATATGCAAAAAGCATAGTAAATATGGCAGGTGACCAGGTTGGCTTAACAGAGAAATCTTCGATGAGCTTAAACACAAAAAGGAAGCTTACAAGAAGTAGAAACTTGGATAGATGACTAGGCAAGAGTATAATAATATTGCTCAAGCACACAGGGATGTAATCAGGAAGGCCAAAGCACAATTGGAGTTGCAGCTAGCAGAGGGCTGTGAAGGGTAACAAGAAGGGTTTCTACAGGTATGTTAGCAACAAGAAGAAGGTCAGGGAAAGTGTGGGACCCTTCCTCAGGGGCGGTTCCAGGCACCAGGACGCCAAGCGTGTGCCTGGGGCGGCAAGCCATATGGGGCACTCTGCCAGTCGCTGTGAGGGCGGCAGGCAGGTTGCCTTCGGCGGCATGCCTGCGGAGGGTTTGCTGGTCCCATGGCTTTGGCAGACCTCCCGCAGGCATGCCGCCGAATCCGAGGGACCAGGGACCTCCCGCAGGCAAGCCACTGAAGGCAGCCTGCCTGCTGTGCTTGGGGCTGCAAAATACCTACAGCCGCCCCTGCCCTTCCTGAATGGGGGAAGCAATAATGACAGATGATGTGGAAAAAGCTAAAGTACTCCAAGCTTTTTTTGCCTTGGTCTTCACAAACAAGGTCAGCTCCCAGACTGCTGCACAGGGCAGCACAGTATGGGGAGGAGATGAGCAGCCCTGAGTGGTGAAAGAAGAGGTTAAGGACTATTTAGAAAAGCTGGACATGCACAAGTCCATGGGGCCAGATGCAATCCATAAGAGGATGTCGAGGGAGTTGGCTGATGTGATTGCAGAGACATTGGACATTATCTCTGAAAACTCGTGGTGATCAGGGAAGATCCTGGAGGATTGAAAAAAGGCAAATATAGTGCCCATCTTTAAAAAAGAGAAGAAGGAGAACCCAGAGAACTACAGACCAGTCAGCCTCACCTCAGTGCTCAGAAAAATCATACAGCAGGCCCTCAAGGAATCCATTCTGAAGGGGGGTTCCAAAGAGGATGGAGCTTAGCTGTTCTCTGTGGTGGCAGATGACAGAACAAGGAGCAATGGTCTCAAGTTGCAGTGAGGGATGTCTAGGTTGGATATTAGGAAAAACTATTTCAGTAGGAGGGTGGTGAATCTCTGGAATGGGTTACTTAGGGAGGTGGTGGAATCTCCATCCTTAGAGATTTTTAAGGCCCGGCTTGACAAAACCCTGGCTGGGATGATTTAGTTGGTGTTGGTCCTGCTTTGAGCAGGAGATTGGACTAGATGACCTCCTGACATCTCTTCCAACCCTGATATTCTATGATTCTAAGGGGGCACCAACCACTCACAGCAACACCTCCAACCTGACACTGCAGCCCTAATTCTAGCCTTGTGCGAAGGAAAACCACTGTGTGTAGGATGGAGAGAGAGGCCACACAACGTACACCTTGCAGCAGCAGCTCCTGTCCCACAGAACTGGGCCCAGTTACCTGTTCCAGGCATCACGACCTGGTGTATACAGATGGAGGGGCAATGGCCCAAACCTGAGTGTCACTGCTACCCCAGACACCAGGCTGCAATGTCCAGAGTTGGGAGCTGGGCTCAGCCTCACAAGACAGGAGCCACTGTTGCTATATGAGTGCAAGATGGATTCACTTTCCAAACACACTCAGCCCTCAAAGCCTCGTCTCGGCAACAGACTGAAAGAAGTGTATGTTTGCCTGTTTTTGCTACTTAGGTTTCATGATTTGAGCAGGTGCAAATGAACCCATGAACACACACTAAAGCTGCCCATGGTGTAGTCCAACTTCTATCAGGTACTGTTTGTGGCAGGAGGAAAAAAGCCTGGGATGTACCGTATGGGTAGTATGCTATAAATGTGCTTTCATCCTACAAAATCATTCGTAACAGAATTCTACCTAAATTAGATAAGTTCATGGAGGATAGATAGTGAGGGATGCAACCTCATGCTCTGGGTATCCCTAACCTCTGACTACAAATATGGCTTAAAGCTTAAAACACTTGATACATTTCTCTGTTCTGTTTTTTCCCTCTTAAGCATCTGCCACTGGCTACTGGGCTAAATAGACTATTGGTCTGACCCAGAATGGCCATTTTTTTGTTCTTACTGGTAACTTAGATGTGTGATGAGAAATCTGAATATGAGGATTGTGTTGGCCTGCATCTATGTGGATTCTGACAGGAACTCCATAGGCCTGTGGATAGTCTTGCTGTATTTTTCTAGTGACTATGCAGTTATTTATTAATTCTGTAAATCCTTCCTATTTACTTTTACACTAAAAATTCTGAAACAGCTGCTTGCTTTGATCCAAGCTGTAAAATTATTATAAATTAAATCATATCTGGAAGCCGGTACTAGGCTTATTAAAATGTGTATTTGCTTCTTTATTATTGCTCAACAGTTGTCATCAGAATAGAAAGTGGTATTAGAGGAGTACATAAAAATCTCACTAGGCTACCTTTGAGAATACAATTTATTTTATATTTCAAGATTACAAACTTGGAGCAAAGCTAGCTAATACAAGGAATGAAAAAACTTAACATAGGGAGAATGGAGGTATATAGCAGTGGCAGAGGTTAAGTTTTAGGGATGGCACAGGATGATGAGGGACTGGATAAGTTTTTGTAACCTCTAAATTGTGGCCCTATAACTCACTGTAATTACCACCAAGAAAACTTACATTATAAATAAATAGGAGAAGTGAAGAACAATAGGTAGAGAATTAATCTAATTTAAAGTATGGGCCAGATTTCCCTCTCATATCAGAATGTGTCCAGCCTCTAGTTGTAGCTATCTAGTATCTTTATTTCCAGCCATGAAATGTATGCCAGCACATTTTAACAGGTCCAGGAAGCCCATTAAAATGTGCCTTCCTCCCTACTCCCCATCCTCCTGTTTTCACCTGTAGCTTCAAGGAGGCTTACCTCAAGGGTCTCACCTATTTTTCCAGAATTCAGTATACTTCTAATGGTTTGTGTCTTTGTCAAGTTAACTGAATATGGTCAGGAAAACTGTCCCCCAAACCTCTTCCACCAATTCAGGACTGGAATGAGAGCAGCCAAAATAACACACAACTTGAGTCACCTCTGTCTGGTTCTTCCCACTCTAAACTACATCCTGCAGAGCTATAATGAAGGCTGCAAACAGAAATAAATAGAAATAAAATAATTTAAAACTAACTTTTTTTTCAGTAACAAAATGGGTACATCTCACAGAAAAACCCAAGGAGGGAACCAGGTTTGAGAGATTTCCTCTGCAGACTATCCCCTGCATTGTTTTTAATGAGTGTATATGATCAGTGGAACTGGAGTCAGAGGGCCTGTGTTCCCAAGAGTGACTATTACTTATGGGACCCAGAGAAACATAGTATGCAGACAGTTAGGCAGGAAGCAACACAATGCATAGATTTACTAACATTGTACTTCTTTAACTTAACCTGCATTAATTTTCACTCTGTGCCAAAGAAACAATGAGGAGGCAGAGGTTCTTTCTCTTTTTTGTTTAAAGCTCCCTGCAACTTCCCGCCCCCACCCCCCCATTCATCATGGTCCTGAGGAGTCATGTTTTCAGAGCTTACTTCAGTGGCAAATGACTACAGAATAACCTTCAAGGGAGGAACTTCACAGAATCAAAGGTGCTCAGTGGAAAAGATTGTACAACCTCAGGAGAACCTTTGTGGATTCAGGATGAGGGAAGATCCAGCCCTGTGAGGTAATTGTATATTTGCAATAAAGACTTCAAATATCCAGTGAAAATTTAAAGTTGGCACACTTCCTGCAGGACACTATGCAGTGCCTCACATCCTGCTGACACTCTGAGACTCACACGCAAAGATAGGAAGCAATTGCAGAGATAAGATAGAGAAGACACTCAGGCAGGACTACAGCAACATCAGTATTATTTTCACTTAATACATTGTTTCTTGCTGTTACTTAAATATGTTTTCTTAAAATCTGCTTCAGTCACTGAAATACTCCAACATGTGTGGAAGCCACACTTATACAGACATTTGGCCCCATAAAAGAGAATGTTTAAAGGATATTTACCATCAACACTACCGAGTTCCATAAATTATATATTGCTTGGTAATGCACCTATAACCATTTAGTTAACATGACAATACAGGATACTTATTTCATGATTTATAATGAATGGAAGAGGAGAATCCCCAAAGAGGAATATTTACTGAGAATAGAGAATCTGAACATGGGAAAGAAATTGTCTGACATCCTTGACACAAAGATTGTTCAGTGTTGTAAAGTATGGTTGAGTATATTGGGACATTTGGTAGAGCAAATGGCTGTTTCGAAGACGAGAAATTAAAATATAAAGCAATTATAAATTGCTTGACAATTTTATATGACCATTTTTCTATATATAAAAAGCAACAAAACAAGCACAGTAAGAGCAGAAACTTTTTAAGATGCTATTAAAGTAGATAAATTATTCGAAAGGGCTATGCAATTATGTATGGGGTATGTAAATATTTAAATAAAATTAGGGTGTTTAAAATTAAATGTAGTGCTTCTAAAAGGTGCCAGATTGAAACACTGAAAAGATGACTGCACTTAAAAAAAAAATAGCACAAGCCGAGAGAGTACACCATTTCCTTCACTGCCCCACCAGTATGAAAGATGCCTTACTTGGAGAGACCACCTTTGAAGGTGAGATGGAAATTTAAGATCCAATTCAGGAAAACACATAAGTGCTTGCATAAAGTTCTTATGTGATTTCTTGAACTGGGGCCTGCCACAGGATAGCTGGTCCCTGAAGATAGACCAGGCTCAGCACCCCTGGATATGAACAGGTGAGTCCAATCCAATCAATTAATGGAGGCTGAGCTGCACATGGGCCTACAAAGGGCTTCCAATGAGCAGTAAAAAGAAAACTGATTGGGACAGGCTGTGTCTGGGGAGGGAAAGCCACAGCAGTGTGGTACTGACTCCTGTGGCAGGCCCCCTGAAGCACAGGCCAGGTGCTCAGGGAGAAAGCCCTGAAGCTGCTGTTCCAGAGAGAGGGCAGAATTGGGAAACTACCAGAGGCGCCTTAGAGGGGTGGAGCTGAAACCTGAAAGTGAAGACTGAGTTAAAAGACTGGTTTTTTGTTTACTATTAAGAAAAAAAACTTCCTTGAAAGATACTGGGCATGGCAGCATATATTGTGGAGCTGGGGAGAAGCCCAATTCAGTGACTGTTCTCCATATTAATTCAACCCACAGTTTCTATTAAGATGATGGTTTGGTTGTCGTGCGGATATCTGGAATGGGACTGAGATCATGTAGTCATTTCACACAGATGAATAATCATCCATCCATTGTAAACCATTATCACTTAATACTGAGATTTATCAAATATGCACAAGTGTTTATATGTAATATTGCTGCGAGTAACCAGATGATCTTTGACAGATAATCTTCCAAGTTTTGTCCAGCTGAATGCGTGGGCAGTTAGATCTTGGAGAAAATGCTAATCATTAGCATAATATAGTTCTTTTTAGAGGTTATTATATACACAAATAAAATTGTTTTTCCCTCCCAAATCTGATTGAATTGTTCTTTAAGGTGCAGAACTGATGCCTATAGGTTACACGTATGCATGGAAATAAATTTTACCTTGTGCCAGTCATGTAGGAGCATAAATAGCCTAAAAAGGACAAGTGGCCAGGATCATGGAGTTTGCTAGAATTCAAGAGCCAAGGATAAGTTGGGCAAGCATAACTATTCCTAAGGAGTGAAAGAAATTAAAGCAGAATGCAGAGCTCATTTTCAAGGTTTCCCTGAAATTGAAAGATGAGGAGGAAAAAGTGCTGCAATTCTGAGTTGAAGGTTGCAGGGAAAGGTATGTCAGACAAAGGGATAAAACAGCTATTACAATAGGTCATTTCGTTAGTCCCCACTCAGGCATGGCTTTCTATAGCTTCACATATATAACAACATATATGCTGACTGCAGCCATGGAATTTTGGCTGTGGTTCCCTGAAGGGAAAGTGACATAGATGGAAGGGTCTGATCATAGTCCCAGGGAAGGGATAGATATATAAGAGAGAGCATAGAAGTACTTTTAATTTTTACCATTTGAGCACTGAAGAAGTGTATGGTTTTTTTTCCCCTTTAAAACACTGGTAAAATGTTAAATATTTCCATCTGATAACACTGTATTTCCCACTTTAGTCTTGTATCATGAGAGTTAACATAATCTAAATGCCAAACTGTACATTGCAGTTACTATGGTAATTGCTAATTGTATATTGATTAGTAGAGGAAGTGGTCTTATAAAACCTATACAATTAGCTATAGAACCCTAAGGATATCTGGAATTGCATTAGTATATGCATCTTTACTTTGGAAAAAGTTGCTCTTATCCTTGCTTTAGATTTTGTGTTTACACTCACTGACTGACTCTGACCTGTTTTCAGAGCTCCACTTCACTGAAAATCTAGATCCTGCAGCTCTCATGAAGACAGGATTGAATCCAAATTTATAACTGATTGGTCTCCTTATGTGAAGTCATGAAGGAATAAACTTGTGACTCAATCCTGCATTCTTTACTCAGATCCACATCATTCCCTACAAAGGAAAACGCTCACAAGGGTCAGGGAAGTCTGAGTTTTAGCACAAACTGTCCTTGGAATCAGCTGATTGTAACCAACAGGGACCTCGATCCATAGCCCACTGAAGTTAAAAGAGTCTTTCCATTTATGTCAGCAGGTTGTGGAAGTGACTCTTGCAGGGGCAGAAGACATGGCTTTCCTAATATATCCATATTCTAAAATCTGTAGGGGAAATCCTATGACCTTAGGGCATCATGGTAGCTCAATGACTGCACAATGCAAGTTGTAAGGCGCTGAAAGGGTATACATGCAGGTCTTATTACATTCCAATTGAAGTCTGCAAGACATCCTTTGGAAAGGAAGCATTGAGAGTTAAATTCTAAATTGCTAACCTGGGTATTGTGACTTATTGAAACATCATGCACTGACATTAATATTTCAGTGAAGACACAAGATTATGTAAATCAATAATTAATGGTATTTTCCATCTCTAAGTTATATGCTTCTATGGGAATGTAAACACATTCAAAGATATGAGCACACTGGGCTACCTGAAAGGTTATCTCTTGCTATAAATTTGTATGTGAGAAGATTTGTAGTTCTGTGACATAGGCATTGGTTTAGTGCTGGCAATTAGCTAGATCTGAACATCTCCACAATTCAGGAGGGTTCAGATTCAGGGTTTCGGTTTAGTCCATTAGTTTTTATTCATCACTAAACTTCTACAAAATTTTGAGCTGGTCAGAAGATCTGAGTTTCAAGTTTAAGGATTTTCAGTTGGATTAGTACTTTTATTTTTATATGAAATAGCAGATAAACTTGATCTCTACATGATATCTTACATCAATCATCTGAAAACAAGGGGTTTTAAAATAAAAAATGCTACTTAAAATAAAACAGTTGAAATATAGCTATTTTAAGAGTGAAAATTACTCATTTTTTTAAATCTGCCTACAGCGTTACTCATCTTGCTCTTTGATGAAGGAAGTGGTTAGTTATCCATCAGTATGCAATCACACCAGATTTTAGGAACTCAGAATAGCTTCATCATTTACACTGTATTATTTTATACATAAGGATAAGTATTTGGATGTTTTATTAACTAAAGCATATGCTGTAATTTCTAGAGTTTCTTGTTTTTAAAAATCAAAGATGTTATATATAGACAAACATATGCACATTATTAGCTTTTAAACTTCACAGGAAATCTTAGACACTGTGAAATCCAGTACCATTTACATTATGGCTCTCACAAATTACAGAATGGAAAAAAAATCTGCAAACTAGCTGCAACCTATGAAACAGACTGTTTTCCTGCCAGAGAAATCTGTTCTTATAATTGCAGGATTAGCCTCTCAGTCTTCTGCAAGCCACTGACAAATCAGTTAGAAAACTAATAGTTCACTTCCTTAAGAACTTTCACTGAACTGTTCTTTCCAGAATAATCCTTGAAGCACAATGTCTCATAAGTGACAACTAAAGAGGTATTAATTTCTTTTCCTGAAAGCTACATTAGGTATGGATACCTTAGATTGACCTTTTGTATGTACTAAATTCATGTAATGATATAAAAATACAATTTAAATTTATCAAAAACTCCTTACAGCTTTCCAACATGAAATCACATTAGTTATGTGTTGTTCAAACACAGGGATCAGCCACATGGCATTCAATTCATTGTGGGGATTGGTGCTTCCCCGTGCAAGGTAACAATGTGAATGCACAACTGCTTCCAAGAGTGAGCTTTACTTTATACCAGTGTAAAACCTGTTCTAATAAAGATGATCCAGTTAATTTTCTAATCTGCATATTTAAATCGTGGTCATACCGGCTTGCTTATATTGTAATCATTTCCATGTGCTAGTTTATACTTAACAAATGAAAACCACACACTCACAACCCAAAGAAGCTAACATGAATGTGGGAAAATATTATCATGGTAGAAAGCATAAAAAACATTTTTTTAAAGTTAGTTTCAAACTACTTTCCTTGCTTTATAAAATGCCACTAGCAAATATAATGCTGCTTTCATAATGTAACCGTGGTGACATATTTGTAAAGCGGCGTGTAAGCACTCATAAAAGGGTAATGACTTCCTTAAGTGATAATAAAATAAGATTTCATGTTGAGATATACTGTAGTGCTACTGTTCATGTGCAACAGTAGTAACATTACCTATTTATTTTTTATCTTCTAAAAAACCCCATGAAGTTAGTGTGTTTGGTTACTGTCTGCGTAAGTATGGTTTGGGACAGTATGCCTGTGATGAAAACTACCTGCATGAACCTACAACTAGCCCAAAAATTCATTATTTCTGAGCCATAAATTACTGCAGACATCATGGTCATTATATATCTAGAATACAGGTTGGCAAGTTCAGCAAATTTGTGAAGCACAGTTTTAAGGTTTGCATGATATCCAAAATTCTCACATGCAGAAGTAGGACTAGGTGAAGGGTAAAATAAAGGAAAACAGAGGAAGTTGAAAAGAAAAAAGGTGAAAGACAACGTAAAAGGGGACATTGTCAAGACAAAAATAATATTTTTAAAAAAATCCTGTCCTGTGTCACACCATTTTAGAACAGGAAACCAAAGAATTTGACAATCTAATTTGCTTGTCACAATCTTGTCTTATTTGCTTACAGTTTCCGCTTTGCTCAGCTTGGATAAAGACACTACAATGTTTAGTCAGCTGCATAATTTAGGCCAGACTATGATCCCAGGTATGTTCCTAAGGAATGACCAAGGCAGAGGAAGTCATCTGAATCTTCATCATCAACATCATTATATGTTATTTACTTTATTGTAGAACCTAGAATCCTCATCATGGACCATGATTCCTTTGTGCTGAACAAACCAAAACAAATAAACAGTCCCTGCTCCCAAGGATCTTGCAATCTAAGGTCTTGCCTATACAAAGAGTTAGTGCCTGGCAAGCTGGGGCATAAATCTACATTGCTCCAGCAGGCTGCACACTGTGCATGTTCACCCTGCTACTACTAAAATTGTTTGCTTTGAACTACTACTCTTTGAAACTGCAGTAAATCAATGTGCACTAGAATAGGACAAGTATCAGAGGGGTAGCCATGTTAGTCTGGATCTGTAAAAGCAGCAAAGAGTCTTGTGGCACCTTATAGACTAACAGACGTTTTGGAGCATGAGCTTTTGTGGGTGAATACCCACTTCGTCAGATGCATGTATTCACCCACGAAAGCTCATGCTCCAAAACGTCTGTTAGTCTATAAGGTGCCACAGGATTCTTTGCTGCTTCTAGGATAGGACAGGCAGTAGTCTCAGAACACCAGCAGTCTAACCTGAGCATCAGAGTTGGGTACACCATTGCAGCTCCAAGACAGGGCATGCCTAGAGAAATCTGCACTAACATATCTCTCCTCTTGTGATTTATAAACCATACCAGTGGCTTTGAAGTTCTGAAGTCGTTAATAAATCTGTAGGAATATTTCTGGTAGGCAGACTTGCTCAAGAAGATAGTTACAGTGTTTCTCCCATGCAATCACCAAAGCAGCGCCACAGGCACCATTTTGATGCAACTTTAAAGACTAGGAGCTTCCTCTCCAGTCAGTTTATCTGAAAGCTGTTATAAAAATCAGATAGGATATCAGCTACTCTTGCGGCAAGCAGCCCATACAATGCTTAAACGTTAGGGGGCTGATCCAACTCCCATAGACGTCAGTGATTCTGATGGGACTGTGCCTTAGAGCTAATCAAATAACACAAACTGGGAGCCACAAATATTTTCTTAACTAACAATAAAGAAAAACAACATTGGTTTTGGGTCTTGTAGTCATAAAAATATTCATGAAACCTGAAATTTTCACTAATTTAATAATCAATAACTATTCATCTGAAAAAAAAATCATACCAGAAGTACATGATGACAGAGAATGAATAATTCATCATAATTTGTTATTCTCTTTATTATTTTCTGTTTTTATTGTCATAGAATCTAGGAGCCTAAGTCATGAACCAGAACTCCACTGTCCCAACAAAGAACAAAAAGATGTCCCTGCCCCAAAGAGACAGGGAGTATAATGTAAAATGAAAATATCTGAAGTTTGCAAATAACCCAGAGAGTGTAATTTGTTCATAAATATTCACTAAGTAGTTTGTATGAACACTGAATATATTAAGAGAAGTCAGGATCATCTCCATCTGTTGCTGCTCCTTTGGAGTGATGCAGATCATAAAGCCTAGAAAAAGAACCCTCAGCTGAGAAGATACAATTGTGGAATGAACCTCCAGAGTAAATTAGATTCATTGAGATTCTGGCTATCTTTAAGGAATGCTGCAAAACCTTCCTTTTTGCTAAAAGTTTTCTACTATAAACAGAACTATATTTGCAACATGAGCTACTTCCCTGTTGTCCTGTTCCTAAAATCTCTAATCCCTATGCAGAACTTTCTATGACCCAATAGAGAAGAAGAGCCAGAAACTCCAGGAAGTTCAACTTAAGACTATGCTATTGCCAACCTATGGAAGGTGATCAAATTCTGGTGATGATGGATGGCAATACAAACCCCTTAGATAGACTGTAAATTTACAGCAAAAACCTATGTTAGGCTTATAATTGTTCAAATAAGCCTGATCCATCCCTATTAGAGTCAATGGTAGATTTACCACTGACTTTAATGGGAGCAGGATCAAGTTCACAATCAGGAACAGCAAAAGTTAAGGTACGCTTTTACTCAGCTTCTTTTGCATATGCGTGAAAACACTGGTCATTAATTATATGGTCAAATACTACTTTGACATAATGGAACATGTTCATGTGAAGGACCTTGTAGTACTTTGTATGACACAGTACATGAAAGCCATTTACATAAAATGCATGCAGTTCATTGTAATTCAATGATATACTACAGATGAAATAGGCCAAAACCTAACATACTGGCCCATGCTGATGCCAAAAAATACCATTCACCTTTCTTTATCTCAGTTTTCTTACCTTAAGAATGATATTAATGCTAATACTTTAAACATATGTAGCAATTTGTCATCTGTATTTCTCAAAACACTGGACAAAGATGGACATACATGACTCTTCTAATTTTATGGAGTGGGTAGACAGAGTTTAAGTGACTTGTTCAAAGGCTGCATAGAAATCTATGTCAGACCTACACATTTTAACCCAAGTCTTTTGGCTTAGACCAAGGTCTAACCCATGATAATACAGTGCTGCTTAGGGAAGACTTTAATCTGTATTTCAACTTTCCTATCTATGCAGTGAGCCTAGTAACATTTTGCGCTTATATTTCCCTCTGCAGTTATAAGCACTTGACAGAGGGTATGATTACCCTATTTAAGCACATGGGTTTGAATGGTATGGAATACCATTACCTTAAATAGAGTAATCATACCCTCTGTCAAGTGCTTATAACTGCAGAGGGAAAAATAAGCGCAAAATGTTACTAGGCTCACTGCATAGATAGGAAAGTTGAAATACAGATTAAACCATACTTTCAAACATATTTTTTTTCCTTCATGGAGAAACCAAGCTTGGAAACTTTCACCTAACATCAATATTACTGAAAGTTATCAGCAACTAAAAACAGATTTTTTAATAGAAACTCTTTTGCAACTTTATGTGTTTTGCAGCGCAAAAAAGGGGAAACTTCACAACTTTTAGACAGTCTGGACCTTCTTAAACTAAAAATGTGATCACCTGGCACTTAACGAAAACAATATTGAATAAAAGTCAATAAAGAAGAACAGTCTCCACAATGTTTCAGAAAGTCCAAGAACGAGAGGAAACTATGGCAACAGAAGAAAAATGCAGATGAGGCATCAAACTATCCTTAGCAACAAAATAGTAAAAGGAAAACATTTGCCAAATCTGAAAGCACATGAAAATCAAATAAGGGTATATATATATTTAGACATATATAAATCACTATTAATTGTGCGATTAGTTGCGTTGTTAAACAATAATAGAATATCATTTATTTAAATATTTGTGGATGTTTTCTACATTTTCAAATATATTGATTTCAATTACAACACAGAATACAAAGTACGCAGTACTCACTTTATTTTCTATTACAAATATTTGCACTGCAAAAAGCAAAAGAAATAGTATTTTTCAATTCACCTAGTACAAGTACTGTAGTGCAATCTCTTTATCAGGAAAGTTGAATTTACAAATGTAGAATTATGTACAAAAAAACCTGCATTCAAAGATATAAAAAAAAAATGTAAAACTTTAGAGCCTACAAGTCCAATCAGTCGTACTTCTTTTTCAGCCAATCTCTCAGACAAACAAGTTTGTTTACATTTGAAGAAGATAATGCCACCTGCTTCTTGTTTACTTCACCAGCAAGTGAGAACAGCTGATTGCATGGCACGGTTGTATCTTGCATCGCAAGATATGTACATGCCAGATGTGCTAAAGATTCATATGTCCCTTCAACCTCTATTACAGAGGACATGCATCCATGCTGATGACGGGTTCTGCTCGATAATGATCCAAAGCAGTGTTGACTGACACGTTCATTTTCATCATCTGAGTCAGATGCCACCAACAGAAGGCTGAATTTCTTTTTTGGAGGTTTGGGTTCTATAGTTTCCACATCAGAGTATTGCTCTTTTAAGACTTCTGAAAGCATGCTCCACACTAGCGGTTCTCAGCCATGGGTCCAGGGCCCCCTAAAGGGCTATGAGCAGGTTTCAGAGGGGCTACCAGGCAGGGTCAGCATTATATTTGCTGGGGCCCAGGGCAGAAAGCTGAACCCAGAGCAACTTAGCTTCTCAGGGCCATATGTGGTGTGGGACCATGGGTAATTGCCCTGCTTTCTACTCCCTAATGCTGGCCCTGGATTTTATCCGCAGAAAAACAGTTGATGTGGCAGAGGTGGGCTATGGAGTTTTTATAACATGTTTCAGGAGCCTCAGAGAGAAAACGGTTGAGAACCCCTGTTCCACACCTCATCCCTCTCAGATTTTGGAAGGCACTTCAGATTCTTAAATCTTGGATCGAGTGCTGTAGCTATCTTTAGAAATTTCACATTGGTACCTTTTTTGCATTTTGTGCTAGGTCATCATCTGAGACTGCTATAACATGAAAAATATGGCAGAATGAGGGTAAAACAGAGCAGGAGATGTACAATTCTCCCCCAAGGAGTTCAGTCACAAATTTAATTAATCCATTATTTTTTAAACGAGTGTCATCATCATGGAATCATGTCCTCTGGAACGATGGCCAAAAAATGAAGAACCATATGAATCTTTAGTCCGTCTGGCATGTAAACATCTTGTGACACCAGCTTCAACAGTGCCTTGGTGACATTGTAATTAAGAAGTGGGCAGCATTATCACCCGTAAATGTAAACAAACTTTTTTCCTCTTAGCGACTGGCTGAACAAGAAGTAGAATTGAGTGGACTTGTAGACTCTAAAGTTTTATATTGTTTTGGTTTTGAAAGCAGTTATGTAACAAAAAAAACCCTACATTTGTAAGTTGCACTTTCATGATAAAGAAATTGCACTACGGTACGTGTATGAGATGAATTGAAAAATACTATTTCTTTTGTTTATCGTTTTTACAGTGCAAATATCTGTAATAAAAATAATATAAAGTGAGTACTGCTACTGTACATTTGTATTCTGTGTTGTAATTGAAATAGATATATTTGAAATTGTAGAAAAACATCCAAAAATATTTACATTTCAAGTGGTATACTATTGTTTAACAGAGAGATTAATCACGATTAATTTTTTTTAGTTAATTGCGTGAGTTAAATGTGATTAATCAATGGCCCTAATGTGTGTGTTTGTGTGTGTGTGTGTGTGTGTGTGTACTGTGAAGAAAGGGCTCACACATATGATTCCAAATAATGAATCTTGCAGTTGACAATTTTAAAAATTCCATTTACTTTATATTTTATGAAATGCAGTAAGCATGCCTGGACTTAAAAAATGGAGCTGAACTAAGGTAGTCACATATCAGGACAGACTTTCAGGTCTGGCCAAGCTGCACTCAGCTTCAGAAACCAAGAAGGGGCAGGTGAGCCACCTTGCTTTCCCCCTCTGATACAAATTAGAGAAGTTTCAGGGCTGCTCTAACCTATGAAGAATGCTGTGAGAATCAATGCTAGAGGCTGTTGCTCTTCCAAAGGATCACCCAGTCCAGCTCTAGACACATTATTCATCTCTACCCAGTAACAGTAATATGTTTCACTGGAACGTTCTCTACTTTGTTATGTTCAATACCATATCTGAAAGACTGAACTTATTTACAGACAGAGAAAAAAATTTCCAGAGAAAAAAATTAAGTAGTATGAGTATCATGCATTTTAGACTATGCTGAGAAGTAACATCTGGGACCCAGTCCCGACCGCTGCTGTGACTATTCTGCAATGCTCCTGTGGCACAATGCAGCTGTTAAGCTGGTTTAACCAGCCTGAAAAGCATTTCTCCTACATGGCTGAGATAAGATTTAATTAATTGTGGGAGGAGTCTGAGATGGAAATAAGGGAGTGAGAAAACATAGGAGTGTGGAAAGCTCTTTAAAAGTAGTTCTGTTTGAAGAATTGTTTTTGGTGTTGGCGGCTCATTGGACTTTTCTGGCTATTTGTTTTTAGTTGTAGATAACCAATATAGACCTATAATGAAGGATGCTTTATCATTTCCTTTCTATTCACTATTTAGAACTTACTGCAGCAATCGTACATTGCTTTAACCAATCTTAGACAATTAACAACCAAAAAGTAATATCTAGTTTGTTAATGGATTTAATACAGTCCTCATGAAAGGAAACATTGCCAGCTGCGGAGACTAAAGGATTTTTTTTAAATGTATATATCTGCACAACATAAGCAATGGTGCTACCCTATCCAACCAAACTGAAAGAGGATAAACATCTTCCAAGAGTGAGTGGGTCAGTATCCACTCCATCATCCCTGCTGAAGCAGCCAATATGAGCATCAGTTGTGATGGAGTTTTTGCCACTTGGAACTGATCTAAGTTTCTGATCTTGTGCCCACTAAAGTCAATGGCAAAGCTTTCTCTATCAGGTCCTAAAACTATACATGGAAATAGTATTTCTGTTATCAAACTACTGCACAGAGCCTTGACACACTGTCTGAAGAAATATCAGAGGAGTAGCCGTGTTAGTCTGGATCTGTAAAAGCAGCAGAGTCCTGTGGCACCTTATAGAGCAACAGACGTTTTGGAGCATGAGCTTTCACGGGTGAATACCCACTTCGTCACATGCATCCGACAAAGTGGGCATTCACCCACGAAAGCTCATGCTCCAAAACATCTGTTACTCTATAAGGTGCCACAGGATTCTTTGCTGCTGTCTGAAGAAAGACCACTTGGCACTGGCAAACCATGATGAGACATCCCTGAGCCTAAGTTGGTTCATATTCTGGGTCATGAGTTATCCTTGAATCTTCATCTGGTGAGGCATCTGAGGTAATTATCTGCAAGTCCTGTGGTAGCCCCATGCCAATAAAACATCATCCAGACAACCCAAAGGCCTAACCAGGTGACCCCAAGGCAGGTATTTAGGCTCCTAAAGGAAGTAGCCACTCCAGTCTGTTCAACATTGCTATCAGGCTAAGAGAATTCCCACAGTCTGGTAATTCCGACGGGTTGCTCCAGCCTGTGCCTGTTCTTCCTCCTGTTACTCCAGCCTCAGATGGCCCCCCAGCTGTCCTGATTCAAAACTCTCTGGAAGTCAATATTACAATCTGATATTTGAACATGTAAGAGTTTATCATGACAAGACTATTTTACAATTTATGAAATCCAAGGTTAAAAAGGCATTAAACAGGTCTTGTGATGTCTCAGAATTAGAACAAAAGAAAAGGTTGTTACAAGGAGGAGGGAGAAGAATTGTTTTTCTTAACTTCTGGGGATAGGACAAAAAGCAATGAACTTAAATGGCAGCAAGGTGGATTTAGGTTGAACTTTAGAAAAAATTTCCTAACTGTCAGCATGGTTAAGCACTGGAATAAATTGCCTAGGAAGGTTGTGGAATTTCCATCATTGGAGATTTTAAAGAGCAAAGTTAGACAAAGACCTGTCAGGGATGGTCTAGATAATACTTAGTCCTGTCATGAGTACAGTGGACTGGACTAGATGACCTCTCAAGGTCCCTTTCAGTCTCATGATTCTATGAAAAATGGGAGTAAGGTTATTGTCACATCAAATATTTAATTAAGCTCACATAAATAACAGCTATCAGAGTTATACAGAATGCACACACTAACTTTTCCTATTTATTGCAACACCTCACAGTGTGTGTGTGATATAAAATTTGAGATACATCTCTGCCACCAGGCTATGAGCTGCATCCTGACTTCCCCAGTGATTGAGGTGTTTCAGATTAGCCATTCCTGTTAAAATCCTCAGAGCAGCTCATTTTGGGATCCAGATATGAACTTTTCAAAGTAGTGAGGAGGGATCCAGTCGGATCAAGTCTGAGCAGCTCAGGCCCATCTCCCTCCAGTATAGAGAGCTGTGGTAATGCTGGAGTCAATCGTTTCCTGAATCAGGTAAGAAAATAACCATCCAAAACCTTTGCATATAGCAAATGGAACTGCAGTCCACTGTTGTTTCCTTTAAACAACTTTCCCATTTAGTCACTTCCCATATACACTGAATGCAGTTGTGGAAGAGAGAAAACAGACACTGCTGGACTTGTGAAATGAACTACTTGAGGTTCCATCCGCACTACTATTGACATGTGCTTTGCATAAATAATATATTCCCACCTACATCCCAATGTAATAAACCAAAGGTTACTGTTGCAGCTAAGGCTTTTACAGTCTATTATTTCTCAAAATTAACTAACTATCTCCATGTGTGCATAATGATCCCTATTTAACAAATATACTTAATTATGAATTACGGTTACCTTTTGGGTCCCAAAAAGGATTTGTAAGGTTCCCAAAAGGAGCAAAATTTGCTATGGCTGTCTCTAATAGGTACCTATGGCAAAGGATATTAAGGCTACAATCACCTATTGGATCCAAGATGCATTCAGTGCAGCTCAGGCAAATAGGGTTGCAAAAGTAGCTTTAAGACTCCTTTGCAACTCCCCAATCCTGGGATCAACCACTCCCAGGGAAATCTAGAGATACCTCGGGGGCCATTCAAATTTACGCTAAACAGTTCTATGGTGTCAAGGGGTCAATCTGATAGCCAGGGAGATATACGGGAAAGAATCCTCCACTGGCCAGATTCACAGGTTTTAGGGCAGCTTTGTGCCTAGAGACTACTGCAGAGCTCTCAGAAGACACCAGGGAATCTGCCCCAAAGTAAAGTAAAGATGAGTAAACTTCATTGACATTTGTGTGTCTGCCAAGAGTTACTCAGACTCTTGAACAAACTGTCACTTACCCACTTCAACTGGTGGGGGAACTTGCTGGGGACAGCCCCAGCAGCGAGGAAGGGAAACACTTGCCTAAGTAGCTCAAAGATCGTCTTTCCTTTGTGGTGTGTGTGTGCTGATTTACCCACATCCTCCAGCTATAGGGATTTAATCTGGAGCAGTGGCCATGTGGAGTCCTTTTTGCTCCCTGGGTCGTGCTGCCAGGGCCAGGTCTGTCACCATGACTCTCCCCTACCACTCATGGGAAGGGAGTCCATGGCTCCCCCTCCCTTTTTTCTTCCCATTTTGAGGGAGAAGGGCTCGTGAGATTTCAGCCAAGGGGACAGGTGGAATGCCTGGTCCCTTTCCCCACATCCCTCAGGGCAAGGCACCGGGGGGTTCAGGTATAGGTAGTAATGGTGCTATCCTGTGAGCACTGAAAGGACCCAGCCCTGTCCTGCTAGAGACACTGAGATTCCCTGGGGAGAAAACATGAAGTCTGTTAAAGGTTTTGAGCATATAGTGAGAGCAAGTTCTCCATGGAAGTGGCAGCAGGGAGAGTGGCAGGCCTCTTCCCATGCCTTACAATGCCAGAATTATGCATAACTCCCCTGGGTGTGGCACTGAAGAAGTCAAAGGGATACAGGGGCAGTGTCCCTGCACTTAAGGTTCTCTAAAACAGACCAGAAGGGAAGGGAGACATATGTGGTATTAAAGAATGGGCAGATGAATGCCTGTGCCCCTTAAAGGCAGTAAAAGCCTTACTAGAAATCCAGGACCAGCAGACAGGCCCACTATTCATGGCATCTTCTTGATGAGGCACCAATTCACGCCAGTACTAAGAAAAATTTTGCTCTACTGAGAACTTAACCCTAGTAAACGTGGTATGCACTCTTTCAGGATCGGGGTAGCAATGTTAGGAGTGTCGGGCTGCTGATAGGACACTGGCAATCAACATCAACACCCACACCCACACCAAAGAAAGGATGGCAGGGAAGGGTAAACCTCTATTTGTGGGCACTCTACACATATTTGTAGTATGCTGGGTTCAGAAGAGGGCAGCAGATCTCAGCTGTTTGCATCCAGTGGTTTGGAAGAAGAGGCATGCAGTAGGATCAGGCATGCAATAGTCTTGAGCGTCTGGGACAGGGTGAGACCTTGTACTCTTGCAGATTGAAGTCAGACCTTGGGGTCTCATAGGGGTCATTCTTCTGCACCCTCTGTCCCCTTTGTGGGCTGTGTGTGCTAGAACTCAGAGCAATCTAAGTCCTGGGGGCTTGGCAGAGGAGTAGGAGTAGGCTCTCCTCCGAGTTATTGGAAATATGGTAGGAGCCTGTAAGGTTGATGGGCAGGTAGCACCCCTTCCTGTGTTTGACTTTAATAAAAGTTGCAGCTTGCAGCTTAAAATCCATCCATGTCTCTGTCCTCATTTCACTGCTGTGTCCAGATCTATTAAACGAATTAGAATCTTCCCAGGTATTTCCAGGTACACTGTCCACGTGTCCATGGTATTATCTTGGACCTGAGCGTCAAAATAAAGACTACCCTGTCTAGTTCCTTAGTATCTGTCCTAAGCTTGTCTTAGCTAGAGGTTGCTTTCCACGTGACTTAAAAGAGAAATGTAACTTCTATAGTAGGAAGAGCTTTTTCTCTAAAGGAGTGAGTGGGATAGGGAATAGGCTGTCAGTTATAAGCCTCACAGAATGTAAAGGTGTAATGGATGAGTATTATTTGTAGATAGCTGATGAATGACAAGATGATCTTGTTGAAAGTGAATTAGATGAACTCATGGATCTTTCTACCCTGATTTCCTTTGTTTTTATCATACCAAACACTTCAGAAAAATTAAGTAAATAACTATGTTCACCCAAAAGTCTCAAATCAGAATGCTTAGGAGAGCCCAATGGGCATTATCAGTGTGCCCTATCTGTGTACAATGCCGACCTTAACTGCCTGTGAAGGAAGTAGCCCAAAATTTACAGACCACAAGTTACACAGCCTCTCCAGAGCTTGCATTCATGGCAAAACCCTTAAAGTGAACATATAATAGAAAAAGAAATCTGTCAAATAAGTAAACACACCCGACACCAATTGTCTGATGGAATGATTATTACTTCTGTTAAAATAATAAACCTGTTGAATGACTTAAATCAAAGCAGTTTATGGTAATAAGCATTGGGTGACATGATACTGTATCAGAATAAATGGATTTAAAGAATAGATCTTCTGTACATCAAGGCTACATGTGCTTACAAAGCCCCCACTGTACACAATCAGTGAAATGTCAAGCAACACATCACATAACCATGGAGAGGAGCTGAGGCTAAAGACACAAAAAATAATAATAATACAGTTTTATCCTATTAGTAAAATGTACAGTTTTTGTTATGACGTCATAAAATATAGCTCCATCTTTTTTTCCCCTTCCTTTAAAATTAAGCTATATTTCATCCACATACCATACATTACATTAATTTTGGTAATTCCTAATCCTAGGAAAGAGACTATTGTAGCCTGATAACACTGAAAATTTGTGCTGCTTGTTAGATTGCCATTCCATCAGATACTTTTTACATCTATCTATATATAAAAAACATAAACCACAGTTATTGATAATGAATCTAATATAATTTTACCAGTAAGTGAGAATAATGATACACACTTGTGTTATCAAGTACAAAATATCTATTGTGTAGCTGCTTTTTATTTTAAAGACTATTAAAGTCAAGTAGACATTTAATGGCTTTAGGGAAAGCTTTATTCCAGACTGCAAACTGCTGTTTTGTAAATTAAACATCTACATGCTTTATTCTGTGATGAACAGACTTACTAAATCCTTTAAAATTTTATTGACTTCTTATTCTGAAGTTTATCTAATCCTTTATAGTACCTAAAAGAAAAATGTAATATGAAAACATCTGGCTAAGATTTACTTCACTAACCCACTTATGCTAAATGTATCTTTTCTCATCAAATCCTATATGTTTTACATGCATCAAAAAATAATTACAGCAACATATTAATATCACTAAAAGACTTGATATAGGCACTCTGAGGAATAGCATTACAACCATAACTCAGACCTTGTTATCTTCGGGAAAAAATTAGATATTGTTACAGCAGTAAAAGTATACAGTATGTGTCTAATCAGGATATGAATTTTAAATAAATCCCTTAAGACATCTCAAACATAATGAACTTAATGAAAATTAACACAGTGTGAAACAGAGCAGAAATGGAATCATGGACAGCATAAATCAGTGTTCAGACTGGAAGTTCTTAAAAGCTCATATTATAATTTTCAAAACAATTATCTTAAGAGGTCTTAATAACAAAAAAGGCAATAAAGCTATTACAGACATCCTCTGGAGTGTTCCTCTTCACCTTGTTATTAAACCGTTCAAACACAACACAAATATTGTGCTCCAGGCTGGATGACCCCTATATTTGTTAACATGAACTGTGCATGTTCCAGAGTGAGGTCACAAAACCCAAGTCAACCTAAAAGCAAAAAGGTTAGGCAATATAAACAACATGTATCAATGTAATTTTCAAAGAGGTATGGATCAAACTCAGTTATGAACAAGACAAAATAGATTTTTCTTCTTTTCATCATGTTTCCAATTACTGTTGACCCATTTTAATACAGTGACTGTCATGGAACTTTATTATTATTAGTGACTACTTATCCTGGTCACTTCCTGTTCAGAGAGTGCATTTCTGGGAGGATGTAGTGAATAAAATATGAACATTGTACTTTATCTTTTCTGTCTGCCTGTGACTTGATACTTTCAATAAGTATGTTTATGCAAAATTTATAACACTTCATAAACAATTTTGAGAACAGCTCCATTTTACGTTTGTTTTACAAAGTTAATGACAGTGGTATAGTTTGCATTTTAAAGTCTTTTTTCTCCAATGCTTAAGTGGCAAACTTCTTTTCAAAAGCATGATACCCAATGTTCAAGCTTAAAAATACTTTAGGGGGAAAAAGAGAAAAATATTCTTTGTATAGGAGTGAGATGATGGGGAATTTGACGTATTGTCCTGATAATACTAATATTATATAGCAACATCATTCTTTAAAGTGAATTCAGTGCCTATAAACAGCCTCTTGATTATCCACACAACAGTTACCCACAGAGAGCAACATAGCATCCCCATACCAATGATCCTCAACCTTCAGCTGGAGACAGCGCTTCTACAATTAAGAGAACTTCACCTTTGTTTATTTATATCTTGCGCTCTTGTGAAACTGCCAGCAAGAATGCCAATTAGTGCCACTTATGGTTGGTGCTTTATGTGTTGTGAATTCACTTCACTCCTACTTCAGAGGATAACTTTTAGGTGCTATCTCTGGCCCTGAACCTGCAAAGGGATATGTATATGCATCCTCTTATGCTAGTGCAAAGTTCCACTGAGGTCGATGGTACTGCATGTATAGATTGTTTACAGCAGACAGGTTTGAACTAGAGACAAAAAAATGCCCCCAAACTGACTCCAGCCTTGTTAAATTTTGAGGAATTCAGATTAGGGGGAATTGGGTCCAAATTAGTCTCTTTTTGGAGAAAAGAGTTAATCAATTTTTGGTTGACAGGAACCAAAATGTAAGGTAACCCCATTTGGGGACTCTTGGTCAGAAAGAGGTCTAAACATCACAAGATTTTTGCAGGATATACACTGTGTGCCAGAAATACCCAATCTGTACTTCTCTTCTTGATATACACCTCCCCTAAACATCACCGTTGGATCTTACTGCTTTATCTAACAATGTATAACAAATATATCTGCCCTCAGGCCTCTCTCCTACCAATAAATTACCAACCATCTTGGTTCTCTCTTCCTATGAACTCTGACTCCTGCCTAAGAACCTTTGCTTTCATGGAGTTGTGGTAGCCTAAACTTCACTTCTTGGCATAGGTGCTGGAACTAGCAGTACTGGGGGTGCTACTGCACCCCCTGGCTTGAAGTGGTTTCCATTATATACATGGTTTACAGTTTGGTTCTGCGGCTCTCAGTATCCCCATAATAATAATTGTCCCAGCATCCCTACCTCTTGGATACCTT